>NC_060895.1:23363902-23553902 GCF_014805685.1 Silurus meridionalis
ATGTTAAGACTTACAGAGAAGTTACTATTCTAGGGTTTCTCAAAACCACATTCTAGAGAAAAGTCATCTCCTGGCCCAAACAGGAAGGAAAGAAGATAGACAGAGCTAGAAAACAGACGAGCGCTGAGAAATATAGGCCCTGCCTCGTATTAAAGCCTTGAACACAAACCATGAATAATTTAACAAACGACTCTGCTTTGGCTCGCCTTCGATTTTTTTATTTTTTCCCACAGAGCAGACGTTTCGTAAGAAAAGCACTGACCCCGTCCGTCTCGGCGACGTCCACGTTCCCATTGGCGTCGTCGTCCATCTGTTTGTGGATGCTCCGGATGGCCTCGAAACTGAGGATGGCGTTTTCGTCTTGGCACAGCGGCTCGTCGATGCGGCACAGATCTGAAAAGAAGACAGACGGGGAAGGGGCTGTAAACCAATAAAACTAAACCAGACTGCAGGTTTTACACCAGGCACGAGTAGAACCGATGGAGGAACTCAAATTATCCAACGCCTTGTCAGGCTATGCTAAGCAATGAGTAGAAATAAAAACACTGAAAACACTGACCCTGGTTGAACTTTAGATTTACTTGATGATCATGTGATCAGTTCTTTCAGGAAAACCGCATACGTTTGTCAAAACTGTCTCCGAAGTATGTACATTCGAAAAATGCTTTTGAAGACAATGGCGCCAAAGTCTCCAAAACATAGAAACACAATGAGTTAGAGCTCCAAAGTGGACTAAAATGACCACCTTCCATGACCTATTTCTTGCATGCTGTAGATCACGGGACTTGCATGGTTTAAAAAGCTACACCAAAGAGCTCTTTTAAACTGTAATACACGGTTGTGTAACCATACATGAGATCAGTCATGAGTCTAAGCTATCAATTAACGTGCTGTCTTCGGCAGCTCTGGATTTCCTTGCATTAGATGCATAAAAATACTATCATTTCTATGACTTTTCCATGAAGGACAATTCATGTGTTGACACAATGTCTTCGTTAAACACCCCATGTTCATACGAGGCAACTCGTGCATCTCCTGAAGGACACTGATCTTTAGAAAGGCCTGATATTATAGTATACAGTTTCAGAAGGGTAATGACTTTTACTCTCATTATTCAGTGTGGTCATCAGGGTCAGTCAAGAACATTTTAAATTTTGTGGAATCATTTGAACGTCCGCACGAACGAAACGCAGATCTGCTCATCAAGCTCTGGAGCTCGAACAACAAACAGCATAAGGCGGTTAAATATAGACTCAGCCATGGTATTAACTTAAACTAAGCGTCTCCTATTTTTAGACGGAAAATCTGTACAGCTGTTTGTGCAGCCCATCACGAGCGAAGTGTCATTCTGAAGTCACGCTCTTTGAAAGAAAAAGGTCAGGAGTGAAATCTCTAAGGGTTCTCCGCACCAAAGGTTCGACTTACAGAAAGCAATTGAAAGCAGAAACAGAATTGGAACCAAGGATCTATGGAATGTTCGAAACCTTTAATGCGAATGTTTGATCAGAGTTGCTGGAGATATCGATAACAAATCCTCAAACCTCCGTGACGTTCCCTTTGATAAACCATCAAACCACAAGCTTGAATTACTCTGAGGTGGCTTGTTAGGAATAAACCATTTCAAGCGTTTTTTACCAAAGCAACTGGAGTGTGTGGTGTTTGATTTTTGATTTCTGATTATTTTCCTCATTTGAAGCTAAAATGGAAGAAAAAGTTTCTTTCTCCTAAAGACTTTTCTGCTACAGTTGACACTGGAGACTTCTTTAAATTTTATTAACACTTCATCTTCAACCTCATCACAATAACACAATCAATTTTCAGCACAACCCTGGGTCTTGCAGGACCGGTCAAACCTTGAGGTCTTGTGTTGGACACAAGGATTAAATGGAATCTACAGGTAGATCTGAGAGGTTCTAAATGCAGCAGTAGTTTGTGGATCAGCAGTCTGTCCCCTGCATTTCCTGGGGCATGAAGGCCAATAGAACAAGTTCTCAGCTGGAGGAGGGGGTTGGTGGTTTTATGGTTGGGGTGAAGCACAGCTAACATTGCTCTGCTCACGGGAAGCTCAAACCCAAGGATTGACCGTGTAACAATTCGGATAGAGACGCTACAAAAAACCTGTCCTGCAATGAGTGTGTGAAGATTTTGTTGTGAGAAGTGGAGTTGTATTGTTCTATCATCTGCTGATGTAGTGATCCACATGAACTTCTCCATATGAGTGAAACCGGAACGTTGAACGAAGCCACTGATGGATGATGTTATTTAACATCTGGTTTGCTCAAGACCACCACAAACCCAAAGAAGCCAAAAGTCGCAAAATAAGGCCATGTCCACTCTAATACAATTTAAGGCCATGTCCAATCTAATACAATTTAAGGCCATGTCCAATCCAAGAGGGCGTGAAAAACGCTCCCCGAAGCAGATACATTTCAAAAACGATGTTTTCACGTCGCACTGTGAAACCGATGACGCGTTTACTTGGGAAATGACGCGGGTCGAAGCAGTTTGCTTGTGTGCAGTACAGGGACGTGAGCGTTTTCAGACGTCAGAAGTTTTCTGAGGGAAACGCTGTGTACGAATGTATCCGGATTAGCGTAGGGCAAGAAATGAGGAGAGGAAGAACTGTATGAAACCATGACCAGAGGTGCATTAGGTTCAATTTGCTCTCGGACAGTTACTTAGGAGCATTTGACATTTTTGAATTTACCTCTTTAACCACACCACTCATGAAGCTCCGCCCACAAGACCTACAATGGCCTGAACTAACTCTAAACCTATTTTAGCTATTGTCTAAGGTATTTCAGTACGTATGACATAAAAAAAAAAAAAATTAAGGCACAAAAAAGAGCTGATATTATGAGAGTAGCATTTCCAAATCTCAGAACGGGCTCTATTTAATCATCATTCTTTTTTTTTCTTTTTTTTGAAAAAGGGGGGAAGAAAATTAAGTTTTTGTTCGTATAATATTCTTCACACACAAACCAAGCTACAGCACCGCCAGCTTTTTCGAAGACAGCAAAACAGTAGGTTTTTCTTACATAAAATTGGTACGCGATGTAAATTCAGCACATTCCTGACTCTCCCACGACTTTCCACTTCATCACCGTGATGAAACTATTGCTTTATATGTTTATTATTCATATTAATGTAAACCCACACAATAAGCCACCTATTGCTTTACCTATAAATCAGTCGCTACACAAAGGAAAAATATTAGCGCTCACTGGTGAACCGCCGGCTCTAGAATTATTAAAGTAGTTTACAAAAATAAATGATAAATAATCTAAATATTTTAGTTAGTTAAATTTTTTTTGACACAATGCAATAAAACGATTTATATCAATCCTGACTGCACCCCAGGTCTCCTCACCACACCTACATCAGTACCTGACTTTACTAACACGCTTGTGGCTGAAGGAATCTCACACAAATCTCCACAAAATCTAGTGGAACATCTTCCCAGAAGAGTGGAGCTTATTAGAACAGGGAATGGGGACGAAATGTGGAATCAGAGGAGATGTTCTGATGGTTAGGTGTCCACAACACAATACATTTTAAACGTTTCTTCTGGAGGAGACCAAAATGTCTTAATTTGTATTAGACAAACGCAAATGAAATACATTATGATTTTTATTTAAGCAAATCTATTTAGAATTTATTTATTATGAATTTATTTAAAAAAAAATTATATAGATTATAGATATAGATTATATAGATAAAAAAGTAAATACTTTATCGCACAATTGTTTTTAAAATGTAAAAAATATATAAAATAAATTCAAGATTCAAATTAACGCTTAAAAAAAAAATTAATAAATAAATAAAAGAATGCCAGACTTGATATAAAAACACGAATAAAACAAAAAAAATCTGGTTTAAAAAGCCAAATCAGGACGAGGCTCACGGGGGAAAAACATCAGAGATCTTGGATGCGATCAAAAACTCTTTTGAGCCAAGTTTCTCTAAAATACAGCAGGACGGCCTCCGCTGCACGGCTGACACGTCAGGATGGATTGCGAAGGAAGTGCAGAAGTACAAACGGAGCTTTCAAAATTATAATGCAGTCTACAGCTGGACAGGAAATAAAACTATACACTGCATATAAAAGCGGCTTAACGCGAAGGAATGTTAATGCAAAAACACTTAATAGGATAATGTCATACGAATATAAGTTTAGTTAGTTATTAAATGCTATCGTGTTTTGGGTAGCCATATTAACCTCCTAAGACCTGAGCTTTGGTTTGGCTTGCATTTTAGATTTCTTCCAGTTATTTGGGGTTAGGAAGAACCAATAATTATAATAACCTATATTTTCTTTGAACATGAAGCTCTTCTAGGAAAAACAATGATGTCACTTATGTGGACACTCGGTCTGTATCTACAGACAACAATAAAGACACCATTGTGCACAATGTCCACGTATGTGGACACCCAGGTCGTAGGAGGTTCAACTGCACATTTTGGCAAACAAAATGCTTCACGGCGCAAAATCGGTCACTGGTGCGGCCAGGATCTGCTGTAAATTGTGAATCCGTGATGAGTGTTTTGATATGTCACATGTGTACGTTCCAGCTCCAGCTAGAAAAGCTACCAAGTGGAAACATTAACATGTTACACGGTAAAACAATGCAATATCAATTATTCTAGACTGTATGGACAAAAGTCTCAGGACACCAGACATTTCCAGCCATATGTGGCTCTACCCCAAACTGCTACCACAAAGTAGTAGGCGCACAATTGTACAGGACGTCTCCAGATGTGGTTGCATGAAATTTTCCTTTCAAGACCCGAACCTGTTCCAGCATGACGATGCCCAAAGCCAGCTCCATGAAGATATGCTTTACGTGGGTTGGAGTGAAAGATCTTCTGCTATCGAACACACAAATGTGAATGCTGACTGCACCCCAGGCCTCCTCACCTCACCTACATCAGTACCTGACTCTACTAACACCTGTATGGCTAAATGAATCTCACACACACCTCCACAAAATCTAGTGGAACATCTTCCCAGAAGAGTGGAGCTTATTAGAACAGCAAATGAGGCCTACATGTGGAATGGGATGCTCAAGAAGGAGCACATGCAGATCTTATGATCAGGTTCCCACAAACTTCTATCCATATAGTGCACATCGTTTAGAAGATGGCAAATATCGCTATGCATATTACTGCATAGTATGTGTGTGTGTGTGTGTGTGTGTGTGTGTGTGTGTGGAGGTCGGAGAGCGAGATATGCTGTTGTGGCACAAGTCCTTGCCAAACAACATTAAATGGCAAATCAATCCACACATTTTTGATCAGGTTTAGAAAAACAGCAATTTCCCTTCACTTTTACATGCTATTAAAACCAGCGTATGCCAACGCTAACGCTACCTCGCTGACCCCCTACAGTCCTACAATTCAACTTCTCCCATCTTGATTTCTCAGGCTTAGACAAATAAAAGCTGAGGCACAAAAACAATCTGGGATTTACCTGAGTCAGCTAATGAATATTAATAAGCAGCAATGGACTGGTCATGAATATTCATGACTGGGGTGCAAGCGAAAACCCAGGAACACTTGGGATTGTTTTATTTGGACTGAAAAATAAAATAAAAATGCTTGTAGGTACTTTAGTTCTACTTTAGTAACTTTTCACTCATTACATTCTTTTTTGTACACAAACATCTGTACTTTCTAACATTTTTAAACCATACTCGTTACTTGAGTTTTAATCTATTTTTTGACATAATATATTATAATATAATATATCAATATATTTTCTTCTCATTGCACCATTTTCAGTACATCAACCTATTTGTCATTGTGCGGCTTTGACAAGTGACCGCTGGTGTATCATTTCCTGTCTGTCACACCACAGACGTAGACTAGTTTAGGAAGCTCACAATGAGCAGTCAGAAGGCAGTAAGAAGTCTGGGGTTAACGTGAATGAGACAGAGGAAGTCAGCGATGTAAACATTCCTCATCACATGATCATCATCATTGTGTTCTATGTGGTGGATGTTCAGCCTGGATATATTCTTTAGGTAACAACATTCGAAATTCTGTATTAATATATTATTATGAGGTGAGGTTCCGTCACCAGCGTGACACTAAAACGGGTCATGATAATCACTACTTTTTACTGAAGTGCATATCAGAGCCCAAAATTATTTACTTTAACTTGGGTGAAAAAGTGCAGTCAGAACTTCACCTCTTACCAGAGTCTTTTAAAACATCAGTATCTTCTTCAACTTCTAGTTGAGTGAAGGATGTAGGATACAAAAGTTTAGGAACTTTTCTACTTGTGGTTCTTAGCCAAAAAAAAATCACCACACAGTTGGAGGCACGCATTTGTATGAAAGGCCTCTGGTAGCTTTTTTCCTTCACTTCAACTAGGAGACCCAAACCTGTGCACAAAGCCAGCTCCATGGAGATCTGGTATCCATAGATTGGCGGGGAAGATCTAAAGTGGCCTGCTATAGAGCTCCGACCTCAACCTTATTAAACATAATGAATTGGAACACTGACTTCCTCCCATTTCTCATCACCTTAACTACATCAGGACCTGAATTTTACTAATGCCCTTGTGGTTAAATGAATTTCGCACAAAGCTTCACAAAATCTAGTGGAACATCTACACTACTTTGTCCATATAATGTACATCATGAACAGGTCGTTCAGCACATCGTCCGTTGTATGACTGCGTACTGATATCTGTGTCACCGAGTTGAGATGAACGTTTGAACTTGAGCAATCTTAAGCAGGTGCATTACACTGCTAATAAATCACCTTGACTCAATAAACTGTGGGGCACGGTGACGGACACCTCAGTCGTGTCTGATGGTGTAATATCGCTCGGGGCCTGGGCTCCGTTCCAGCGCTTTCTGAAGAAAAACGACAGCGCGTTGGACTTTAGCCATGAGAAACTTTGGTCACTGGCACGTCTCATGTGAATTCTAACCTCAGCACAAAGCAGGAAGGAGATGTCGCAGGGGCAATGAGTCATTTCGCGACAGGTTTTGATAGCTTGTGTGTTTAGTATTATTGAGAAATAAAAAGCAGGGAAGCGTTTAGTCGGAATTTGATAAATGGTGGGTGTTGCTGCTTTAGCAGAATTTGGGCTGTTTCTATGCAGCAAACAAGGTAACGGTTAGGAAACATTTAGGTTACATTTATGTTAGGACATATTTTAGGTGTATGCCAGGGGACAGGTTAGATTACAGTTAGGTTATGTTAAGGTTACGGTTACATTTAGGGTTACAGTTACAGTTCCGTTTAAATTGTTACACTTTACATTTGGGTTAGTTACAGTTACATTTGAATTACATTCAGGTAATGTTTGGGTTAGGGTATGTGTAGGTATTGATTTGTTTGGGTTAGGTTTTAGTTAAATTTGAGTTACATTTACATTTGAGTTGTAGCTGCATTTAAGTTTAATTACAGTACCATTTAAACTAAATTACAGTTACATTTGAATTACATTTAGGTTGTGTTACATTTATGTTATGTTACATTTGGATTATGTTACATTTAGGTATTAGTTTGTTTAGGTTAGGTTTTAGTTACATTTGAGTTGTAGCTGCATTTAAGTTTAATTACAGTACCATTTGAACTAAGTTAAGATACATTTGAATTACATTTAGGTTATGTTATATATAGTCTACTTAAATTTAGATTACAGTTACATTTGGGTTACATTCAGATAATTGAACTCAAATATATCTTGACCCAAAGATTATGTTTAGGTTTCAGTTACAACACTTGGTTTAGGTTGTCTTTAGTTTGGGCTATAATAAGGTCAAGGTTACATTAAAGTTGAGTTAGGCTGAATTTAGGACACATTTGGTTGACGTTCAGGTTACATTAGGGTGAGATTGTGTTTGGTTTAGGGTACATTAAGGTTAAGGCGAAACTCGCTGTCTAAAGTGTCACTTAAATGCAGGAGTCATGGGGTCCATACATCAGCTGAGATAAAATTGAAGAGAAAGAAAAGTCAAAACAACTACAGAATTACAGAAAAAGAATCAACATGTGGTGACAAGGCAAAGACATTCAGCAAGTCAGCACACCTCGTCATGCTAATATATGCTCCACCCAGAAGTCTTTCCTGTGGTGGAAAAGCACTGATTGAAACGAAAGGTGATAAATGGTCTGAAGGTGAGCATATCAAACAATCGGAAAGCTGAGATCCAATCTAAAACTACAAACAAGAGATTTTGTCTGTCACGACAGTGTAACCAAAACATGAAGCCGTTCCCCTGCTGTACTTGACAGACTGCAATGATCTCAGTGAAGGCAGTGTGCTTAATGGAGAATGCGAAACCTGTCTATTCTCAGCGTGGCTACATTTAGAGGCTGAACAAATTCTAAATCAGACTACAAGCTCCACTTGGCCCAACTTACTCTGTTCTGAAGGACCTCCTGATCAACACACTAATTGAGCACCTGCAGGTGTACGAGGAGGGGTTCCTACTGGCAAAAAGAAAAGTAGTTAAAAAATTTCCTCATTTCATTCGTTCCTTTGTTTTATAAATAAATATTAAAAACCAAGAGATCACGTGCTCATATTTCTAAACGTCGCCGGGACTCGTTCAGACAAGCCGTATTTAAATAAACGAGGTGCATGCTGCTCTGATCCTTTAATTATCCTTAATACAGTTCAGCAACAAAAACCTCCATCAAGAAAAGAATCTTATGTGGCATTTACATCTGCCCATAATATTCATATGCGATTTGAACGTTATATTAGTCCCCATTTGCTGTTTAATAACCTTGGAAGAAGTTACTCTCGGGTTTATGGAGATTGGTGTGAGATCCATTCAGCCACAAGGGTGTTAGTAAAGTCAGGTACTGATGTAGGTGAGAAGGTGAGGAGGCCTGGGGTGCAGCTTTAACATTCTTCATGTTCAATAGGGTGAGTTCTGAATGCTACAGCAGGAGATCTAGGGTAAGTTGTAAAGCATTCTAAAGCATATCTTCATAGAGCTGGGCTTGTGCACCATGCTGGAACAGGTTTGGGTCTCCTGGCTCAAATGAAGGTAAAAGTTCATGCTACAGCATCCACAGATGTCTTACACAATGTCTTAAACAGTTTTGGGACGAGCCACATATAGTTGGAAAAGTTCCAAACATGGGTAGGACTGCAAACCAGATAAATTATTCCCTGCAGCACCTATTTGGATCCTTTGTTCAAAAAGTTTTGCAACTCAATTTCCTTAAAAACAACTTTCTACAAAGCGTTTATAAAGGAGCACATACCATTGTCAAGTTGTTGGGGCTCTGTGCCGACTTGACCGAGCTTGTCGGCTCGGCAGCCCCAGAGCAAGCACAAGCACACGATCCACAACGCTGGTGCTTCGCTGAAATCCATAGCGAGACTTCTGACTCGATCTGCAGAGAAGAAATATATGACTATATTATCACTACGTTCTGAGAGAAGGAATTAAACACTCATGTCATGTGGTTGTAGGAAAACTATTAATGCTTTAATACTTCATTCCTCTTATACCTCTGCATTCAATTCCATATTTATGAATATATTAACTTAAGGGAGGGACAAAAGGGGGCGTGGCCAGACACTACTGCGAAAACTAAACCCATTTAGTGCATTTACTTGCCATATAGTAGATAAAAAAAAAAAAAGTGAATGTACTTTTTGGTGTTTTCTTTATGTTTTAGTTTGAAATGATCCACTAAAAAAAAAAAATAAATAAATAAATAAATAAATAAATAAAAAAAAACTTTGCCCGAGTGGCTGAAGAAAAAAAAAAAAATAAATAAAATCTGAGTTGCGATAAAATTAACGCGTAATTGCACGATAAAAAAATCTGAAATAGGCAAACTTCTTTTTTAAAGCGGCAGAAACATGCTTCCATATGAATCTTCTCTTCACCCCACGTTGTATTCTCCCTTTTTCTCACCTGTCCAAAGCTTTCCAGACTTTAACAGGTGGTGCGTCATTAATTATGGTCCGTGTGGAAACACAGTGCTCCGTGAGTAGTTAAATGAACTAAACAAGGCGATTAGCCTCGATGGATTGTTTTTTTATTAAAATTACTCAAGGAATCACTTCAGGGAGGAATTTAGTTTTAAATTGCAGTGTGTTTTTATTATACAGTGGTCTTTTTATGGTTTTTGAGAGACACATGCATGTTCCTTTTGTTTTTATGCGACAAACGTATTAATGTAACAATTGAAAGTTTCGATTTGACCAAATTTGCCGTGCCTCCCTTAAAACTTACCAGACGTTCTTCACTAGTTGGAGATTTCTTAGGATTTAGATGTGGTGACTGAGCAGGTCATTCCTTCATAGATACACTCCAGACAACTGTTTGCTCTCTAAATAACGTTTACCAAGCATGGCTCTACGCTTCCAGACGGAATTGCATGGTGTACAGAATTGCAAGTATGGAATGGTAGCCATGTTGGTTCACTTTCCTGAATAAGTCTCCAGCTTTCCCTGCTCCAAAACAACCCCAAATCATTAGGCTTCCACCTCCATGTTTGACTGTAGGGGTGAGGCAGACTGCTAAAAGCTTCTTTCCTGTTCTCTGTCTTACACAAGTTCTTCACTTAGAGCCAAAAATGTCAGGACTCATCTGCCAACAGAATCTTCCTATTCTCAGACTTATTCACTGGCCAATTCTTCTTGCCTTTTACTCAGATTGTTGCATAAAAAAAAAAGGAACATCGACATGTCTCAGACACAATAAGAGACTTCGCGTTTCCACTATTCAGCACATCCAAACCATGGGGTGTATTTATTTTTGGGGTAAATTGTGTTGAAAAATGTTATAAAGGCATTCATTTAATTGAGGTCAGAGATTTTTGTTACATTTCAATATTATTTAGTTAATATACAGAGTATGTTACATAATGGTATATTTGATATAAAAAAAATTATACCTAAAAAATGCATCTTACGTCTCTCACGGCAGCATGCTGATTTACTTATTAGACCACAACGTGTGTTATATCCATTTAGATTTACAGTTAACGATGGAAAACCATTTTCACTATTGTGATTATAGAAAATCATTCAACGTTTATTCAAAAGCTAACATTGTTTAGGGCCTTTGGATGAAAAAAAAAATTAGATGGAAAAAAGAAGTCACAATATTGTCAATAAATAAATAAATAACACTTTCAGAATCGTATCGTTTTAATCGTGATCATATCGTTATGTATCGCAATACGATACTTTGGTCGAATCGCACACCTCTTTCTCTTGTAATTGAAGTCATCAGTATGAGTGCAAGATTTTTTACACATAAAACATTAAGCTTTATATTTTTATTGTACAAATGTTATTTTTTCTCAAATTTATTTTTTTTAAATATATTTTATGTAAACAGCACAGCCACCTGTGAGGTGATTCAGCTAATAAAATTAGCATAGCTCAATGTGCTGCTATTTCTTCAGTTAATGCCAATTCCTTCGGTGCCATTCGGGAAATCTTGTTTATTATACATTTATTTTAAAATATAAATAAAATGCACATCGGTTTTTGCTCATATCTGATGAGAACAGTGACGCACTCTGTAACATATCACGACATTTTAACGTTAAGCTAGCTATGATAATATATGGGGGGGGGGTATAGACGGACGGCCGCCATGACAGAACGTCGGGTTGCCGGATTGTGCAGGTTTTTAGCATTCTCAAAATATGGACAATAAATCTGTGAAATTAAATTGACTGAACGTTTTACGTCTCTACATGGATTGTAACGCAACAGGGTTTTGTCCAAGCACCACCTTAGTAAGAAATATACAAGTATTTAATAGTAAGAACGTCGTACAAAAAATTAGCATTGAACCCGTGACAGGTAGGGTTTATACGGTGTAATCTGGCAACCCTGTATTTCAGCGTTGTTTTTAAATCAAAAAGCCGTTAATTGAATATTTGACGGTTAGATGTAGATGAAGTGCAGCGTCCCGTCATAACACGGAGAGCAAACCGGGAAAATAATGCTAAAATTAGATATTTAGGCGATAAAAATCGGTGAAAAAGGAGAAAAAGTTGACACCTTTACTTGTATTTTAATCATACAACGTGTCGTTATGGTCGTATTACGTGTTTTACCTCAGTCTGGCGTCGAGGTTCCTCACAGGTTCCTGCTCTGTCCTAATCCCAGGGAGAGTCCCGACCACAGCTCTCCATTGAGAGCCAGGGCAGAAGCAATGCTGACAGCCTGGAAGCTTGTTCTCCTCAATTAAAAAACAAACAAAAAAAAAAGAGACGCAGTTCCTGGTGTTTGTTTAAAACAAAACAAAAAAAGATCAGCTCAGGTGGTCTGGTCCTACAGATGATCTCTACTCAGATCTGTTCAGACCTGCATTGCAATGGATGCGTATGGAATGAGTGCCTGTGCACCAAACCAGCCAGAAGGTAAGTAATGGAGGGTTTGAACCCAACAAACTCCCAAATTTCACAGCACAGACGTTATTGGTTCTGTTCCCCAGCCTTGAATCCTCTAAAAAAGTCAGCCTGGACTGAAATCCAGGCTGTATCTGGTGTCTTCTGCCCTCACACTCGCCCCCGCTTCCTCACTCCACACTAGCACGCTTTACTGGAAGACTGCAGATAGGGTTGCCAGATCTTGCATTAGAAGAACCAGATGATTACAGGCTTAAAAAATGGCATCTAAAGCCATCACCTAGACTATATGTATTGGGTATAAAATCCTGTAGCTTGATTGACCAGTAAATGAATAGAACACACCTTTTTCGAGCAGGTGTGCAGGTATATGGAAAACAGATTCATGATAATTATAGAAGTCTTCTATAAGAAAGCCAGTGGTGCCACTGTGGTGAAACGCCCTGAAGATTTGGACTGTAGTTAATGTCAGAAGTGTGCTACACTGACTCTGGACTTCAGTTCGCATCTGATCACCATCACTGCAAACCTCAACATTGTTTATCTGTAATAAATGGACATTCGGTGAATCAGACATTCAGGATGGGATCCTTCTGAGTCTGGTTCCTCTCAAGGTTTCTTCCTTATGCTGTTTTTCTTTCCGCAGTCGCCACCAGCTCACTCAGGGACAAACTTACACATATAACAAACAAAACCATATGAGGAACCAGAGGAACCGGGATTTTTATGGAAATCATCATCAACACCAAATGTCCATTCATTACAGGTCCATCCAATGTTTGAGTGCAAAAACTGTTGTAGCAGATGATACTAATTACAGTCTAAATCCATCTTTATGGTTCTTCAGTTGAAACTCCCACAGGAACTTCATGGATCTTTAGGCTTTTGTGGAGAGTATTCTCAGGAGCACTGCATTGTCTCCAGTTGAAGAGAACCCCATCCAAAGGTAGGGCGTCAGGAGAAACCATTCAGGTCCGCAAAGACGGAATGGACAGGATGGTTGGTATCTCAGGAGAATGTCTAGCTAGATACCGTAGTATTCCACACAGTAAGATTTTATAGCATTCTTATAGCAATTACTTCTGTAGCATTTAGCAGATGTGACTTCCAAAAGTGGCTTGAAGTCTCCATCATTACCTACATTCTGACTCGCTACATCACAGGCTGTAAAAGTAAGACAATGTGGTTAGAAACGCAATTTATTACTTTTAATATTTTTTTTTTTAAATAGGAGAAGAAGTCTCTTCCGCTCCTTAAAAGCAAACACAGAGAGAACAAGGAGGAACTTCTTCCTGCAGACCGTTCGTGTGTCTAAACCAGGAAACACCCAGGAACCAGTACCTGGACTTCTCTCTCCATCTCACTTTTCCTTCACTGCACAACTGTTTTTGCACTTTTTATATGAACACTTTAACTCTGGACTTTCAGCACAGTGTCACTTTATGCCACATTATACTGCACATGGACATTTTAAGAACACAAATCCCTTTCTGTCAATTCATATATATATAATATATTATACCTTAACCTTATTCTCATACTTTTAGTTATACTATACTTATACTTTATACTTTGTATGTTTACAGGTAGAACAGTCCCAAAAAGCATTTCACTGCATGTCTGAACTCTGTATGAATGTGTATGTGACCAATACGATTTAAATTTAATTGAATTTGATTGAATTCGATTTAAATTTGATTAAATTTGATTTAAATTTGATTGAATTCGATTTAAATTTGATTGAATTCGATTTAAATTTGATTGAATTCGATTTAAATTTGATTGACTCAACCAGTTGGACATCAAGTAGAAGTTCGTTTCACCACTTAGGTGCCAGAACATAGGAGTCTTGAAGCAGGTCTTGCTTGTATGCTTAGAGATGGTGGAACAAGTCAAATGCTGGTTGAGGAACAGAGGGTGCTGAGTGCTGTGACAGAACCAAAGTCTGTTTTGTTTTTGTTTTTTGTTTGTTTCTTCACTGGCAAACCACAAGGGACCCGATTGGATTTGCTCATGCATTTATGAATGTTGAGTAATAGATGACAGGGTTTGAGTTGGCTCCTTCAGTCAATTTTTGAATTCTTAGTTATCTGAAGTCACATTCATGGACAATGTTCATGACGCAGGAACACACCCTGGATGTCATGCTGGTCCGTCACAGGCCTCTACGAACACATCTAGGGGAAATATCAGAACCAGGCCATCTACAGTCATGCTTTTGGGAGGTGGGAAGCATCTAGAGATCCCAAAGGACGCTAATAGAGACAATGGGAAGAGGGTCAAACATGAATGAAAACACTAGTATTTAGTCATATCCACCAGATTAAAGTGACTTGTAATGTTATTTACAAAATGTATTTAATTTGATTTTATAAACTAAAACTACTTAGTCATTATAAGTGGATTAAACAATAAAAAAAAAATCACCTTGTTCAAGATGGATTATTATTTATATAAATATTATTTATATTTCTCATTCGATTTTAAACATAGACCCGAGTTTTATGTGATAAAAAAACTAATTTAAGTAATCTGAAGAAGAATTAACTGATTTAAAACAAATATATTTAAAAAAGAAAGAAAGAATAACACCAGCTAAATAAAAGTTGGACTCGTTTTGTGTAAATTCAGTAGACCTGGCAACACCGACTGCAGCGGTCTCTTTACGCTTCTTTTCTAACCCCACCCCCTAGTTGTGATTGGATTGTAGCGGCCGGATTACTTGATCATGATTGGCTAGTCGTTGATACTGTCTGATTGGACGAGTGCTGATGTGTATGAAGCGCCACCCAAAGTGCGGGTTAGAAGTAAAACTCCTGCACATCGTGTGTTGGACTGCAGGGCAGAAGTTTAGTGTGAAATGCTGCCATCTGCTGGACAGGTGATAAAATGACAACAGGATTTCAGGTTTCCTAAAAAAGAGTATTGATCATAAAAATGATTTAAATATTTCTAATTTATAAATAGAAGTATGTCTGGGGAACTGAATATACAATATATGGCCAGAAGTTTTGGGATACCTAAGCATAAGATTGGCTTCTTTCTGAACATCTAATTCCACATTTAGTCCACACTTGCTGTTGCAATAAGCTCCACTCTTCTGGGAAGATATGCCACTGGATTTTGTGTAAGATTCATTCAGCCACAATGGTATTAGTATGATCAGGTAATTCATCTCAAAGGTGTTCAATAGGGTTGATGGTCAGATAGCAGGAGATCATCCACTCCAACCCATGTAGCTTCATGGAGCGAGCTTTGGTTCAACAGGTTCGGGTTCAAGTACAGAGAACGTTTCATGCTACTTCATCCAAAGACATCTATATCATTGTTTAGCTCTGTGTGGTAACAGGTTGGGGAAAGAAGCACACATGGCTGGAAGGGTCGGGTGTCCGAATCGTGTCGTATCATTTGTCTTGGTGCTCCAGGTAACACGCAGTTGAGCTCATTTCATTCACTGAATTTCAGGTACTTTTTTTTTTTTCCCCAAAACTGTGTAAAATGTATAAGAATAGATTTAAAAAAATAGTAGGAGGTTAATAAATGTCCACTAAAAACACATACATACACACATACATTGTTTTGTTCTTTCTATTTTAGCGTAATTTGCTGAACCATGTTCAGGATGTGTGCTAATATCCTGAATATGACACAACAAACACCCCCCCCCACACACACACACACACACACACACACACACACACACACACACACCTCCTCCTTCCTTCGATACACAGTTAAAACCACATGAGCATCATTTACAGCTACAATCCAGCTCTTTTTCAGCTCTTTTTCTAACCAGTAAACACACACAACATGCTCCTTGTGCTCTCACCAGACACTGTAGACAGTCACTAATAATTTCTTTTGCCCTACTTATCTTTGCACCAGTTATTTTGCAATCGGGTTCACGCACATTCAGAGACTTAAAAAAAAAAAAAAAAAAAGAAAAAATCCTTGTGAGACAGAACGCTTCCTCAAAAACGACCTCGTTACTCAGTTCACCACAAGGTTTCTGTTTAGAAGACACAAGTGAATGTAGCTGACATGGCTGTATAGCAGCGTGGGTGAGAAGGAGTACATTTACCATCCGAGGATTGGATCCCGCACTGATAAAACGCAGTACGCTAGAGATACAAGGACCACCGTGCACTGGGGTATGTTCCAGCTCTCAGACATTACTTATTATATACGTGTAGATGTCATTATATTGTATTCATTCCATTTTAGCTTTACGTAGAGCTGAGGAAGGATGAACGAGGGCCAGGAGTGGGGTGAGAATCAAAAAAATGACATGTATTTATCTCCTAATTGATTTTATTTTATTTTTATGATGTCAAATGACCAAAACTTTGCAAGCAGAAGCCACTTATATGTTTGCATGTCAAAAAATACTTTTTTTTCCCCCTGCAGTTTATTAAACCTTCAAAGAATAAACATTGTCATTATTTCACTGTTGAACACATTTAACAACAAATCCAAGCAGCGTATCATAAACGCAAGAACGATAACAATAACCGTTCTTGCGTTTCTGATACACAACCTGGATTTGTTGTTAAATGTGTTTACGTGGGCATGTTGCCAGACGTTTAGAGGCACTGTTTTTATTGTTTCATGGATTGAAATTTTAAAGAATCAGCTGTTTGGACATCAAGTTAAAAGTTCCTTCCACCACCTTGGTGCCAGAACCGAGAGTCTGGAAGCATGTCTTCCTTGTACACTGAGAGATGGTGTGACCAGTATGCAGTGGTTGAGGTCTGGAGGGAGTGTGGTTCAGTGTGGGGGTGAGATAAGTGCTGCGAGGTAGCAGTGTGCTGATCTGTTTTTGGCTTTGTAGGCAAGCATCAGGGTTACAGATCTGATGTGGGCAGCTACAGGAAGCCGGTGGAGGGAGTGGAGCAGTGGGTGGTGTTTGTGTGAAGCTACGGTAGGAAGGTTAAAAAACAAGCCATGCAGCTGCATTCTGTTTCAGTTGCAGAAAGCTTTTAGAAGCAGAGCAGGAAAGAATAGGCAAAATATCTGATCAGAATCCATCAGTGTTTTCATTCAACATTCTGGCGTTACTCTGAGAAGGTTATATGGGTTAGTATGTGTGTTTCAAAAGCAACATTACTTAACATCTGCACACATCTTCTGCTTGCAATCTTCTATCTTCCACCTTGCCTCACCCTGCCCTGTCCTGCACAATGTTTTACTAGATGGTCTGCGATCTCAGAATATGTCTTAGTTAATGTCATTTATCATCACAAACTGCTGCAGAGTGGATTAGAATTTCTAATTAGGAATGGATGTTTGCTCTAATTTTAGATTGTGGACTTTAGGGCATTGATCAGATGAATTAATGACCTATATATTTTTTTTAAATAATACAATTAAAAGTGATTTCCTCTCACAAACCCTGAACCTCTAACTATAAACACTGGCCTTTTTCAGGTGTCTGAAGCAGCTGGATCAAAATGCAAAGCATTAAGTGTGTGGTGGTTGGAGATGGAGCTGTAGGAAAGACCTGCCTTTTGATATCCTACACCACCAACGCATTTCCCAAGGAGTACATCCCCACCGTGTTTGACAACTACAGCTCGGAGATCACAGTGCAGTCCAACCCCTACTGTCTGAATCTATGGGACACGGCGGGTCAGGAAGCGTACGACCGTCTGCGCACCATATCGTACCCGCAGACCAACGTCTTCATCGTCTGCTTCTCTATCTCCAGCATGACCTCTTTTGAGAACATCAAGCTAAAGTGGTATCCTGAGGTATCGAAACACTGCCCCAATGTACCCATTCTGCTGGTAGGAACCAAAAAAGATCACAGACAAGATCCGGAAATTTTGCAAAAATTAAAGGAACAGAAACAGAGTCTGGTCACTCAGCAGCAGGGAAAAGCGCTGGCTGAAGAAATCAGGGCTGTTGAGTACCTCGAGTGCTCAGCTCTCAACCAAGATGGGGTGAAGGAGGTATTCATAAAGGCAGTCGAAGCCTTTCTGAACCCAAAGCCCGTGCGTAGAAAGATCTGCGTGTTTTTATAAACATTTTATTGGAGTATTTTTTGGGTTTTTTTTACTGAAGAGGGTTTAAGACTTTCTAAAAACCTGAGCTCCTGTATTTTAAAGTACTTCCCATTTATTAAAATAGTGTGAATAATTAGATTAGAAGAGGAAGTGTTTAAAATAGTCTCAAGGTTTATATATATATATTAGGGGTGTAACGATACACAAAATTCACATTTCGGTAAGTACATCGGTTTTTAAGTCAGGATTCGGTACAATTTCGGTAGGGGGGGGGGGGTGCAAAACATAAAATTGCTTGTCATTTTCTATTAACACAATTTATTGTTATTAATACTTGTGATCATCATTTGTACAGTTTACATTTAAAATGTCTAATAAAATGCCCGCTTGGTTTAATAATATATAAATTAATATTTATAAAAAAAAAAAAAGAATAAATAAAATTACTGCAGTACACTTTTTTTTATTAAATTGACTAATTAATCAATGCCACAAATTAAACAAATGAAAAAATAAAAAAATTTAAATAGTTTACATTTGGGTAATACAGTGTGTGTGTGTGTGTGTGTGTGTGTGTGTGTGTGTGTGTGTGTGTGTGTTATATTTATTATTAATTTTTCTAAAGATATGATCTACTTTTTTACTGTTATACTTATTTCAGTAAACTTTAACAAATGTCTTCATTCCTTCCATCCTTCATTCATTTATTTACTCCCTTTGATATGTGACATTGTCAGGATTTTCTCCTTTTAAGAGAAATTTTCAAAGCTGTACATTAAACGCTAAAGAATCCATAGTGCTAGCGTTAGCCGTTAACCAGGAAGTGGCGCTAGCGCTATTGATTCTTTAGCGTTTTCATGCATGTGCCGTACGGAGTGAGCAGCCACAGTGACACTGCGCTAACTCTAGTCTCGTTGTTGTGTATGTTTTCAAGTTTAAAAATCATTTTTTATGAAAAAGCACAAAGTGTAAGGCAAAGACTAAACAAACTTGCGGTCCGCCACTTAATACATTCCTAAGGAAACTATGTCTCGATAAGATTTCGGTACGAATATTTGTACCTTTACACCCTTAATATATATATATATATATATATATATATATATATATATATATATATATATATACATATACATACATACATACATATATAAAGATATATGTTAAAGTATTAAAGCAGATTTCAAAGATTTTTTTCATGAACATAAAGATTTGTGAATGTGTGAATTCTGGCTCTGAAAGTTCCTCAGCTACATCTCTCCAGTTCATCATTGTGATAAACTAGACATGTGCATTGGGCTTTATTTCTCTAAATCTCACACACGGAGTCATTATTATTATTTTAACTGGTTGAATTTCCCCAAAATAATACACTAATATAAAAACACCACAACCCTGAGCAGAGAGTTACTAAGAATGCAAACAAAAAGGTTTTGTCACACAGGCTTTAAGTATGACGAGATCCCAGCCTTCACGCGTTTCTCTATTCTCGAATGCCCTGTGCACACAACTGACAAGCTTTTCTCTTTCTAAGAAAAACTGTCTTATGTCCTATGACCATGTCCCGTGATTTGTAACAAAACACGCAGAAAATTAGTCACTGCTGAATTTTTGGATTTTGTTGCTGAATCATTGGAAGAATGGATGTAAATAGTTTGTTAGTCATCAGCTGTGGTGCTGTTGGAGTGTCCAGTATCTGCAGTAGCTCTCATGATTGTGTGTAATACGTCTTCACCTGAAAAGTGCATTTTATCATGTCACAAACGTGTCGAAATACATGACTTCTGTGTAATCGCTTTAGACTCTATATGGAGTACTGGGACACATGAAATTTTTGTCCATATGCGTTTCT
This sequence comes from Silurus meridionalis, assembly GCF_014805685.1. Taxonomy (NCBI): domain Eukaryota; kingdom Metazoa; phylum Chordata; class Actinopteri; order Siluriformes; family Siluridae; genus Silurus; species Silurus meridionalis. The sequence continues at coordinate 23,384,120 of NC_060895.1, forward strand.
TCTCTAAACAGTTACGCCAAGTTTGGTGGCACACAATTGTATAGAATGTCCTTGAAAGAAAAGAAGAAAAAAAAGAAGAACTGTGCTTCATACTAGTCACATGTACATTCAAGAACAGTGAAACTCTTTCATCGCATATCCCAGTGATGTTAGGAAGCTGGGGTAAGAGCGCAGGGTGAGCAATGATACAGCGCCCCCTGGAGCACTGAGGGTTAAGGGCTTTGCTCAAAAGCGCCAAAGTGGCAGCTTGGCGATACCAGGGTTTAAAACCCAACCGTATTATCAGTAACCCAGAGCCTTAACCACTGAGCTACCCCTCCCCCAGGATGTGGTGGCATGAAATATTTCCTTTACTTCAAATAGGAAAAACCAAACCTGTTCCACCACAACGGCACCCCCGTGCACAAAGACCGCTCCATAAAGATCTTGAATCGCCTGCTATAGAGCTCTGAACGCTGACTGCACCCCAGGCCTCCTCACCCCAACTACATCAGTACCTACATTTTCTAACACCATTGTGGCTGAATGAATTTCACACAAATCTCCACAAGCAAACTCCAAAAATCTCAAGAAAATAAAAATGTAAAAATCACAGGGTTCTTGTTCAAAAGTCTGGTCAAGTCGGCTTTCATGGTCATTCCAACCCTAGAGATTACAGCACGTATCGAAACCTTGCAACTTCACCCAAAACCGGAGTGTTACGTACATAAAAACAACAAAAACCAACACAAGTTCACACAGAATTCTTTGAATGCTGATTCAGTTGTTTTCAGACACAATGCCTAAAATGGAGAACTTAACATGTCATACCTCATTGCCAAAGCATAGGGTAGAGATTCAGACTGATATGAAAGAGGAACTCGGTTGAGTCTTCTGATCACTGGAAATGAATAAGCTAGTTTCTCTTACCGCAAAAAGCTGACTACAAGGCGAGAGCACGGAAAAAGAAAAAACCTTTAACCATTAAGAAGCCTCACAGGAAGACAGTTTTTATATATATATATATATATATATATATATATATAGTTATATAATACTAAATATGAAAGTAATAACGGCTCTATTTTGAATTCGTAAAAAGAAAACTACAAAATTGTTTCGATCAGAAATGGCGTGCGACAATATACTTTATATCAATGAAATGTATTATCATTTATAATCAGGAAATTTAGTACAATGGTACCAAAACCTGGTACCTATGAGATCCCAGTCTGGATACACTCATTAGATCCTCTTTACTCTGCAATTTCTAGGAAAGTGCACTAAATAAATACTATTACCTCAGAAACATGTATGAAAATAGTGATCACTGTTTGAATCATTAACATAACACATGGTAAGAGTTTGCTAGTCATCGTGATTCCGAGACATTAACAATAATATTTGTGGAAAAAATAAAAAACGCTTACATTTTAGGCTTCCTGGAAAGATTTATTTTATTATTATTGAATTTTTTATGGAAAAAAAAAAAATTACAATTTAATATTTGACCTTACTGGCAAAGTCGCTCCAAAATTAATCCAATCAATTAATAATTATAGTTTAAAAATGTAATTATTATTTTTGTAATAAAATTATAGTTTTAAATGAATAGATAAAATCATGTAGAACCCATTTTTGTTAACCCTTATGAAGTTATTAATTTTATTTTATCATAAGGTTCCAGTGATAATTTCTTGATTAAGGAGTCACACAATCAGACATTACACACAACCTCTGCTCCTGAAAGCCGTACAGAAATTAAATCATGGATTAATAAAATAAACATACATAAAATAATGTTATTTCTGAGAAATGCAGTGAAATTCAGAAATGTGGTCAACCTCATGTTACCTGGCACTACAGAATACACTATATTGACAAAGGTTTTGGGACATCTGACCTTTCCAGCCATGTGTGTTTCTTTGCCACACCGTTAGCACAAAGTTCTAAGCGCACAATTGTACAGGATGTCTATACAAAGGATGTCTTCAAAAAGCACAATTTTGTCTGTAAAGTGTACATCGGGTTAATATAATTAACAGGTTTGTGAGGTAATATCATGAGATTAACCTCACAGTTTTGAAAAGCAGTGGACATTTCAATTTTTTTCTTTTTTAAACATGAACTTAATCTACTCAGAACCACAATTTTATCCATTTAAACATTGCTGATTCTCTGTTAATATTTTTACTATTAGGTACTACGAGTCCAGTAAATTAAAAGAGCGTCATACATGAAGTGTAAAATTATCTTTTCTCTGTAAAAATCCACGATCTGTGAGGTTTTTAAGTTTCTTTTAGAAATATTAGGTGCCACACATGGAATCCACAAGTGGTTCTGACTGCTGAGCAGAAGTTTGAGAGGCCCTTAACCCTCATCTGCTAAATGTATGTATGAGATAATTGTAGGCCTGTTATGTAAAGGTATCTCACAATATTAAGGTCCTTTTTCAAAGCCCACAGAAGTGGCAGCTTAGTGGTGACAAGATTTAAAATTGAAACCTTCTGATCAACATCTTAACCACCATCACCTTCCACTTCACAACATTACAAATGTTGAGTTTGCAGATCTTTAAATACTCACACCTTTTTACACCTCTTTACAAAGTGCTGGTCCTGGTTACCTCACTGACATTAGTGTCAAGCGCTCAAACTCTTTTTCATTTCTTATCCATTTTTATTGTTGCATAGTCAAGAATCTTTGTTGATCACCTGACTCGACTACATCTGTGAGCCTGTTTGGCTTCATGGCCTTGTGCTTATGGAATTTAGCAAATCTAACTCTGAATTTTTAGACCCTTAATCACCAGGATATTATCCACTGATAATATCCAAACTCTGCTTTGTTCTTTCAGAATAAAATAAAAAATGCTAGTGTTGCAATGGTTGTTTAGAGACCAGTTTCTCTTCCTTTTTCTCAAATCAAACTGAGACTGAGGCGATCTGTTAGTCTTAGTAGTATCAAGTGTGTGTGTGTGTGTGTGTGTGTGTGTGTGTGTGAGAGAGAGAGAGAGAGAGAGAGAGAGAGAGAGAGAGTGTACTCCCGCCTAGTGGCCACAGCTTTGCATTACACCTTGAGCTTTAACTTCAATCTATTACATAAAGGTCATTTATCAATTCTATACATTTATTTGACACACTGATTGATATGGAATTTAACCACAAAAAGGTACACTGTCCACTGACAAAAACACCAGACTTTACCACCCATATGTGCTTCTTCTGCAAACTGTTGCCACAAAGTTGGAGGCACAAAATTATATGTCTTTAAAAGGAGTAGCATGAAATATTCCCTTCACATTAACTAAGAGATCCAAATCTGTTCCAGCATAGAAGTGACCATGTGCACAAAGCTAGCTCCATGAAGATATGCTTTCCATGGGTTGGAAGATGTAGGAGGTCCTGATTGTCCTGCTATAGGGCCTATGAACCCCATTGTATACTTTTGGATGAATGTGAATGCTGAAACGCTCCGTCCTCTACATCTACATTTTTCAAACCAACCACCCTTACCACATCCATCAACAACCTCCTTGGTCTCCCTCTTTTTTTATTCTTCCTGGCAGCTCCATCCTCAGTCGGCCTGTCCATCACCACTGCAAACAGGAAAGGGCTCAGAGCCGATCTTTGGTTCAATACAACCTCCACCTTCAACCAGCCTGTCATTCCTACTGCACACTTCACTGCTGTCACACTGTCCTCATACATGTCCTGCACCACCCTCACATACTTCTCTGACACACCTGACTTCCTTATACAATACCACAACTCCTCTCTCCACCCTGTCGTACGCTTTCTCTAAATCCACAAACACACAATGCAATTCCTTCTGACCTTCTCTATACTTCTCCATCAACATTCTTAAAGCAAATAAGGCATCTGTGGTGCTCTTCCTCGGTATGAAACCATACTGTTGCTCACAGATTGTCACCTCTTCTCTCAGCCTGACTTCCACTACTCTTTCCCATAACTTCATGGTGTGACTGAACTTTATTCCCCTGTAGTTACTGCAGGTCTGCACATCTCCCTTATTCTTAAGAACTAGTACCAGCAAACTCTTTCTCCGTTCCTCAGGCATCCTCTCACCTTCCAGAATCTGGTTAAACATTTTTTGCCATCGCTCAGAAACATCTCCATGCTTCTACTGGTATGTCATCTGGTCCAACCAACTTTCCACTCTTCATCTCCTTAATAGCTACTCTCACTACCTCCTTAATAATCCTATCCACTTCCTGCTTCAACATCTCCACTTCATCCAACCTTCTAGCTCTTTAATTTTCCTCATTCATCAGCTGCTTAAAATACTCCCTCCATCTTCTCAACACACTCTCTTCACTAGTCAACGCACTTTCATCTTCATTCTTTATTGCTCTAACTTGCAGCACATCCTTCCCAGCTCGGTCCCTCTGCCTGGACAAACAGTAGAACATTTCTGGATGGTGTTTCTGTCTCAGTGTGTACAGCAGTCAAAGACCTTGGTGTAATTTTTGACACTAGTCTTTCCTTTGAGGCTCGTTTAAATGACATTGTGGGGATCACTTTTTTCACCTTAGAAATATTGCAAATTAAAAATGTGATGACGTTACATGATGCAGAAAAACTAGTTCATGCTTTTGTTACATCGAGATTAGACTACTGTAATTATTTACTGTCTGGGTGTTTAAATAAGTGCATAAATAGGTTTCAGTTAGTCCAGAATGCAGTAGCAAGACTCCTCACTAGATTTAGAAAATATGACCACATCAGTCCTGTTTTAATCAGTCTATACTGCTCCCAATCAAATCTTGCATTGATTACAAAATACTACTAATGATGTATAAAGCACTTCACGGTCTCAACCTGCAGTATCTGAGTGAACTTCTGTAGCAATATGATCCCCATTCCTACTTAGACCAAAAGGTGCAGGCTATTAGTTGGTATGTGAAATAATGAAAACTGGTCTGGAGGGATCAGGGATGTAGAGTGTTGTGTGAACTGGGATATTTGTATGTTGTCGTCCCCTCACTCTCACGTTCACTCAGGTTTGTTAACAGTGGTGTGGCGGGTCGTCTCTTATCCCTGATATCCTTTATGTCTGTGTTACCTTCTGGCTCTTCCTTTTAGTTATGTCACCCCTCTTCTCTCTATCTCTCTCTCTCTCTCTCTCTCTCTCTCTCTCTCTCTCTCTCTCTCTCTCTCTCTCTCTCTCTCTCTGTCAAGATAAACATGCTCCTGAGATTCCAGTGACCAGTGTTTGTGCCCCTCTCCTCAAATCTTTCCGCTTTGTCCTGGCCTCTGGATGGTGTTCTCTTTGTTTGGATACCAGTCTGTGCAGCAGGGGATGGTTTTCATTAATGCCCAGAGGAGCCATGAAATGTAACACAGGAGCTTTGAGGATGAATTTGGACTGTACTTAATGTCAACAGTCTGATACACTGACACAGGACTATAGTTTGCATCTGATCACCATCACTGCACACCTCAACATCGTTTAACTGTAATAAATGGACATTCGTTGCAACCCAGATGAGGATGAGGTTCCCTCTTGAGTCTGGTTTCTCTCAAGGTCTCTTCCTTATGCCATCTCAGGGAGATTTTCTTTCCACGGTCGCCACCGGCTCGCTCATAAACATACACTTATAAAGAACATCTTATTAATTTTTATCATCGCATTAAAGCTGCTTTGAGACAATGTTCATTGTTAAAAGTGCTATACAAATAAAAATGAATTGAATTGTATTTTCTTTTGCTTTAGCCACATCCCTCTACACCTGCTGCCGCATCTCCTTGTACTCCTGCCTACTTTTCTCAACTCACTGCCAATCTCAATCCTGTTTCTCCAACCTCTTCTCCTTATGCTTTCTGCACTTCCTCATTCCACCACCACGTCTCTTTGTCTTCCTTTCTATTTCCAGATGTCAAACCAAGTACTTTTCTAGCTGTCTCCCTTATCACTTCTGCAGTAGTGTCCCAATAATCCAGCACTTCTTCATCACCACCGAGCCCCTGTCTGAACTCTTCCCTGAACCTTACACTACAGCCTTCCTCCATCAGTTTCCACCATCTTATTTTTTCAGTTGTCAGTCTCCTCCTCTTCTTCACCTCTAAAACCATCCTACAGTCTAGCTACACTGTCTCCCGCCAAACACCTTACAGTCTCCAATCTACTTCAGGTTGCATCTCCTACATAAAACATAGTCCACCTGTGTGCGTCTTCCTCCACTCTCATACGTCACCCTATGATTCTTCTTAAAATAAGTGTTCACCACTGCCATTTCCATCCTTTTAGCAAAATCTACCACCATTTGCCCTTCCACATTTCTCTCCCATCACCTCCTCATCACCTTTGTTCCCTTCACCAACATGCCCATTGAAGTCTGCCCCCAATCACTAATATTTAATTCCAGGTTCACCTTCTACCACTTAATCTAACTCAGTCCAGAATTTTTCCTTCTCCTCCATCTCACAACCCACTTGTGAAGCATAGGCACTAATTACATTAATCATGTTTATCACCCTATCAGAAACTCTTATCTCCTAAACTACACTCTTACTGTACTCTTCCTTCAGAATCACTCCTACACCATTTCTCTTTCCATCCACACCATTATAGAACAGTTTAAACCCATCTCTAATGTTCCTGGCCTTACTTCCTTTCCACTTGATCTCCTGAACACACAACATATCTACCTTTCTCCTCTCCATCATATCAGCTATCTCTCTCCCTTTATGTCAGCCTGCTTGAGCACTTCCGGCATTGCCACCTCCACTCCTGAGGAACCGCCCCCTTGCAACCGGCTATGAGATAATGGCCTCTAAATTGCAAACACATATAAGGATGCCAAAAACCTCTAATCTGTGCCAGATTGTCTTAAAGGCTTGCCCTGATTACACTCCAGCGTATTCTCTGAAATATTTAAACCTCAGTTACTGAACTGTTTCCGCCGTGCTTCTCACCTCCGGCCTCCCTACTGCACCTGTTTTCACCCAGCCCTTGCTCCACCCACCGGCACCTCAGCTATGTGTGAACCTCAGCTCACGCTGCCAGCACGATTTTCAGGTGACCCAGACTCCTGCCGTTCTTTCACTATGCAGTGCGATCTGATTTTCAGTATGCAGCCCTCTGAATTTGGTACGGAGTGCTCTAAAGTGGCCTACGTCATTTCCCTCCTGTCAGGTCGAGCCCTAAGGTGGGCCACCGTGGAGAGGGAAAGCCAATCGAGCATTTTCTGCCAATCTCCATGCCGAGATGCCGCCCACTCCCTGATCTCAGCCACACAGATACATCACTCTGTGGCCGAATTTGCGGCTGACTTCCACACCCATGCCATTGACAGCTTATGGGATCACATGGCACTTTATGACACTTTCCTACAGGGCCTCTCCCCTGCCGTTAAGGACAAACTTGCCGCTCGTTATCCACTCCAGGATATGGATTCTTTGATCTCCATGGCTACACGCATCGATCAGCTTATAAGCGAGCTAAGAGTGCACTGGCTTGTGCAACCCTAATGGCTCGGTTAAGCAAATTATATATAACCCAACAAAATCACTTCATCTGCATTAAAGTCTGACCTGACCATTAATGAAACCATTAAAGTCCAGGTCCAAAATAAGAATGTATCTTTTACAAATACAGGTGCAAACAAACACTCTCACCATCTATTCTTATGTGATGCTGATATACATACAATGTCAGAAATGCGGGTGAGTGGAAAGACCCAAATGCAAGATGCCACAGGTGTAAGATAAAAAACTAATTAATAAAGAGGCAGGGGGTGAATCACAGGGCAAAGAACCCAAAATCCAAAAGCCAAAACCGAAAAAAACAGTCTTCGATCCAAATACCGGGAAAACAGGGTGATGCAGGGAAGACAAAAATCAGAAGAGAAAAAAACAGTCCAAATATCCAAGAGCCAGCAAACAGAACAACAAAGAGGCAAGGCAAAAACCTGTTCAGAGTTCAAACCAGAACAAGGGAGGCAGAGCAGAACAGGGATCAGGAACAGGAACCAGAACAGGCTCATTCAGTTCATTATTGCTCATTATTGGAAAAATAATCAATCCAACGATTGTAGTATCAGGGTATCAGGCTGCAACATACCAATATGTGTGTGTATATATATATATATATATATATATATATATATATATATATATATATATATATATATATATATATATATATATATACACCAATATGCTTTACTTTTAGGATTGTTTTTGTGCAGGTAATGATAGGAGCTTGAAAAACACCTGTACAATTTCCACTTAAGGTCATGCCTTGGTCATTACTTTGTTTCCCTGCTTTGCTATGGATTTCACAACTCCATCCTGCTCTATTGAGAATGTTGCTCCACCACCCTATGCAGCCGTGGTGGCTTAGTGAATAGGCCCCAACCATCTCTGCTCCCGGGGCATTGTCTCGTCTAGTACTGAGATAGAGTACAGTGATGTCCATGTAGCAGCAATTGCATGCATGTAAGAAATGCCCTTAGCTTAGTGATGATCTGCAACATGTGCATCATTTTGCATTTAGTCTGTTTCATGTGTGTGCATGGCATTTATGTACTCCCATCTTTTTTTAAATTGGGCCCTGCAGAGAACTTTACCGGATAAAGAACCTCACTAATAGGAACCAAAATTTCATGCAAAACAAGGCAAGGCATATTACATTATTTGATTGTCATTTTTTAAATTATATTATTGTAGTTATTTCAAATAGATATGCATGCACATCATCCTATTTAAATTACCTTTTCCCCCCACAGGCCACTTTTAGTTTTAAAGCTTAGAGATTTGCTCATACTGTCCCTTGTAACCTAGTTCACAACTGGGAGTTAAAAAAAAGGAGAAACACCTGAGCTGTGGGATTTAGCTGCAAATATTTTAGGTCACTGTGAAGATACCTGTGTGGTAACATTATACATCATCAACTCAGAGGTGTTCGGTTTGTGGGTTTTGTGATGCTGTAGCACATTTACTGAAGTCGTTTTTACTCCAGGTAAAAAGAAAGTCATAGCTGTTATAAAACAGAACAATTATTTTTCTATATTAAATGTGCTAACCATTATTTTGTTATATTATTTCCCAGGTTTAAAAGCTGCAATGGCCGAAAACCCATCTCTTCGTTACAATTTAACACGTTCCACAGCAATTCTGACCATGGAACCACTGGGCATACCACCATCCATAATGTTAGCCTTATTCATTTTTGCCATCATCACATATTGTCTAATTTTGCTTTTCCATTCTATGCTACTTGTGACTATTTCTGCAAAAAGGAATCTGCACGAGCCGATGTACATACTGCTGTTTAATTTGTCCTTATGTGACCTAATGGGAGCTACAGGTTTTTACCCTCAGCTGCTTTGCAGTATATTATTACAGAGTAGAGAAATCTCCTACCCTGCTTGTGTCTTACAAGGCATTCTTCTCCACCTCTATGGAACCGGATCTCTTTTATTTCTCACTGTTATGTCTTATGACCGATACATTGCTATTTGCGAACCTTTGAGATACCACAGTCTGATGACTCGAGGTACCTTGGTGAAATCTATATGCTTGGTCTGGGCCATCGATTTTGTTATGATCGGAGCTTTATTTGTGCTCACGCTGAGCAAAGAGATCTGCAGGACCAATATAGTAGACACGTACTGTAATAATCCGTCCTTAATGAAGCTAATCTGTGATGATGTGAGCGTGGTTAACATCTATGGCCTGTTTATTATCGCTCTCGTTCAAGGCTTTTCTGTGATGATGGTATCAATAACATACATAAAAATCTTGATAACGTGTCTTTCTACCAAACAGGCTAAATCTATAAGTAAGGCGATGCAAACGTGCGGGACACATTTAGTGGTTTTTCTGACTTTTGAGGTGAACATATTCTTACTGCTGGTTTCTCACAGGTTAGAAGCAGTATCTCCACATTTACGAAGAGCCTGCGGTGTCGCGATTGCTATTATTCCCCCGATTTTTAATCCTTTGATTTATGGGTTGAAAACAAAAGAAATACGTCAGACAGTGTTCAGGTTCTTACAGGAAAAGGTATCCTCAAGCTAACAGGAAACAATCCTAAAATAGTTTTTATGAATGTACTTCCTACTCTGAAATTATGATTAAAAGTAATAAAATATATTCGATTTTTTATATATATATATATATATATATATATATATATATATATATATATATATATATATATATATATTTCTGAATAGATTTAGCAGTATTTCTAGCTGACTGTTTAAATGTATGTACAAATATAAAACCAATTGTTATATTGACTGTAATAGGTTGCACAAATTGTCACGAGTCTCATCCCGTACATTAAAGCATGTGCTTAATGGAAGACTCTGAATTCTCAGATTCACGTGAATATATTTTATATTTTTATTTTATATTTGACATCAGTAAATGGTTTTCATTGCAAAAAAAAAAACCTAACACTAAAAAATAAGATTTAACAATGATAGATGATGTTTGGACCTTGCTGTTTTATTATATGAATGAAACACACTTCATGAGAGGCATGCTGAGCTGAAGCTTTGAAACCGATATGCTGCAATAAAAACTGGCCGTCTAAATAGTTTGCAAGTGTGCTGCAGGTATATACATATTTATCAAACTAAATACAGTTTATGAAGGAAGATTAGAATTTGCAATCACTTACTCCTGTTCTGTGCTCTTATAAATATCAGTATTAATAGTATAGTTATTATAGTTATTAGTTATGCTTAATTTCTTCATTAATATAATTTTTCACACAGATTTAACCCGATTTATTTGACTTTACAGGCGATAAGGTGCATTGTGTTGGTGGGTTTTAGAAAAAAAAAACAGACTACATGTCTAAAACAGTATGTATGAACTGTATGTATGAACTGTATGACTGTATGTATGAACTGTATGTATGAACTGTTGCATAATAGAGCACTTATGAGTTGAATGCACTTCTGTTGTAGGTACACAAACTGACTTCCATATCAACAACTAGCAAGCAGTAAAACTGAAATATCGCATGAACCAGTAAATAAACACTATTTTAATTTATTGGGTTTTTTTTATTATTATTATTATAAGCTGAAATGTTTTGTACATTTACTTAATTATTTGGAAGATTAAATCACACAGAATATTTTTATCCAATATTATGTTTCTGTACTGACTCATACAGTGGATAAAATGGGTTTTGTGTTGTAAGTCTATAATGTGATTTGGTTTGTTTGTGCTTTTTTACTCAATATTTTAACTCTTTCCTACACATGACAATGAAGGATTCGATCATATAATTGGAAATAAAGAGGCTAAATAAATAAGCAGGCATGTTCTGTAGTAAAGCATTTAATCCGTCACCTGCCCTTGAAAAAAAAGGCTTTTACTCGTCACATATAATTACAGCAATTGTAAAATTACTTCTTTGCATATCCCAGCGTGTAACAGGAGCAGAATCAAATGTTCGGCCATGATACCATGCCGCAGACAGAGATATGAGCCTTAATTATGAGCACAACACTGACAGCTTGGCAGTGCTGGAGCTTGAACCCCTAACCATCCCATCAGTGGCCAACCATTGAGCTACCTTTTCCCATACTGTATCATAGCTGACCTTGAACCAGGGTTTGAGGTGGCTCTCATCTAGCCTTAATAATGCATTACATAGAAAGTAGCTAGATTTAGTTTCGCCTGCTTTGTAAATCAATTTTATAAAATTGGCCTGATATGCCAGGGATGCTCTTTGGACCTTCTGCTAACAGTCCAGAGAAAAGTGCAGTCAACAAACACAAAAGTGTCACAGATCCTACATGAACACTAGACAAGGAAAATGAGCAGCCACCCAAACTGTCAGAAACGGGCAGGGACAGGGGTGTGACTGGAGTAAAAGTAGAGATATTCATGTTTTATAAGACTAGTAAAAGTTGAAGTACTGACTATACTTTATTACTCAAGTTTAAGTTAAGAAGTTTGTGCTCTAAAGTACTTAAGTAAAAAGTAGCATTAGTGTCACGCTGGCAACAGGACGTCATGTCATATTAATATATCAATATATTGTCAATCGATTAAAATATTTTATCGCAACTTAATCGCATATATATATATATATATATATATATATATATATATATATATATATATATATATATATATATACATTAACAAAGTATTTGTACTACGTTACTTCCCACCTCTGGGAATGGCAAACAGAGCAATAAAAAGCACAAACCAAAAAACAAGTCCAAAGTTCAAACCAGTAACAAGACAGGAACCAGAGCAGATGGAATAGACTCAAGTCTCAAGAAGGTCAAGAATAATCTCAGGGACTCGCCAAGATGGTAAAATAATCTGGCCCAGAGTAAATGTCTTTGGTACGATGGTGTATTAGGGCCAATATGGGATATAAAAAAATAACTGGAAGGAGATGGGCAGGAAATATCTAAATTTAAAACTTAAAAGTCAAAAATATTAAGAAAAAAAAAAACTCCCAAAGTTACGAGAAATAAACAAGATTTTGGTGTTTGAATTAAAAAATTTGTGGGGGGTTTTTCTATCAAAAAATAAAAATGCATATGTACTTTGCAAGGTTGGTCAGACGTCACTTGTTTTGCATTATGCCTGGAGTGGAAGATCTAATAAAACTTTACTTTTGCCTTGGATTTAGCAACAAGGAAATACTATTTTAGCCCACAATTTAGTTTCCAAGAAAATTTATAGCCACAAGAAACAACAATTTCCTGCAACAGACTCAGTCACTCCTCTACACATGTCCAAAACATCTCAATCTCTCCTCCCTCACCTTGTCTCCAAAACATCCTACATGCACTGTCCCTCTAATAAACTCATTTCTAATCCTGTCCATCGTCGTCACTTCCAACAAAAACCTCAACATCTTTAGCTCTGCTACCTCCAGCTCCACCTCCTGTCTTTTACTCAATGCCACTGTCTCTAAACTGTACAAAATCTCAGGTCTCACCACAGTCCTATAAACTTTCCCTTTTACTCTCACAGATTAGATTAGGTTAGATTCACCTTTATTGTCATTACACATGTACAAGTACAAGGCAACGAAATGCAAATACTCATAAATCACTTCTGCTATCACTCTTCTCCACCCACTCCACCCTGCCTGCACTCTTTTCTTCACTTCTCTAACACACTCTCCATTACATTGCACTGTTGACCCCAGGTACCTGAACTCCTCCACCTTCTCCACCTCTTCTCCCTGTAACCACACCCCTCCACTGCCCTCCCTCTCATTCACACACATGTACTCTGTCTTACACTGACTGACTTTCATTCCCAGCATGTATCTCCACCTCTCCAGGCTCTTCTCAACCTGCTCCCTACTCTCACCACAAATCACAATATCATCCACGAACATCATAGTCCATGGAGACTCCTGTCTGACCTTGTCTGTCAACCTGTCCATCATCATTGCAAACAGAAAGGGTTTAGAGCCGATCCTTGATGCAGTCCAACCTTCACCTTTAACCAGCCTGTCGTTCCTACTGCACACTTCACTGCTGTCCCACTGTCCTCATACATGTCCTGAACCACCCTCACATACTTCTCTGACACAGCTGACTTCCTCATACAATACCACAACTCCTCTCTTCACCCTGTATTGCGCTTTCACTGAATTCACAAACACACAATGCAACTCCTTCTGACCTTCTCTATACTTCTGAATCAACATCCTCAAGGCAAATAATGCATCTGTGGTTCTCTTTTTTGGCATGAAATCCTACTGTTGCTCACAGATGGTCACCTTTTCTCTCAGCCTGGCTTCCACTACTCTTTCCCATAACTTCATGGTGTGACTGATCAACTTTATTCCACATCTCCCTTATTCTTAAAGATTTGTACCAGCACACTCCTTCTCCATTCCTCAGGCATCCTCTCACCTTCCAAAATCTTGTTGAACAATCTGGTTAAAAACTCCACTGCCATCTTTCCTAAACATCTCCACGCTTCTACTGATATGTCATCTGGTCCTACCAGCTTTCCACTCTTCATCCTCTTAATCGCTGCTCTCACTTCCTCCTTACAAATCCTATGCACTTCCTGCTTCACCATCTCCACATCATCCAACCTTCTCTAGCTCTCATTGTCCTCATTCATCAGCTGCTCAAAATACTCCCTTCATCCTCTGAACACACTCTCCTCACTAGTCAACACATTTCCAGCTCCATCCTTTATTGTACTAACTTGCAGCACATCCCAGCTCGGTTCCTCTGCCGGGCCAATCTGTACAAATCCTTTTCTCCTTCCTTAGTGTCCAACTTCTCATACAGCTCCTCATATGCCTTTTCCTTGCCACATCCCTCTTCCCCTGCTGCCGCATCTCCTCGTACTCCTGCCTACTTTGCTCATCACTCTGTCGATCTCAATTCTGTTTCTCCAACCTCTTTCTCCTTATGCTCTCCGGCACTTCCTCATTCCACCACATCTCTTTGTCTTCCTTTTTATTTTCAGATGTCACACCAAGTACCTTTCTAGCTGTCCCCCTTATCACTTCTGCAGTAGTTGCCCAATAATCCAGCACCTCTTCACCACCACCGAGCCTCTGTCTGACCTCTTCCCTAAATCTCACACTACAGTCTTCCTCCTTCAGTTTCTGCCATCTTATTCTTCTTTCAGTCTTCACGCTCCTCTTCTTCTTCTTCACCTCCAAAACCATCCTACAGACCACCATCCGATGCCGTCTAGCTACACTGTCCCCTACCAACACCTTACAGTCTCCGATCTCCTTCAGGTTGCATCTCCTACATAGAACATTGTCCACCTGTGTGAAACTTCCTTCACTCTTATAAGTCACCCTCTGCTCCTTCTTCTTCCTAAAATACGTATTCACCACTGCCATTTTCATCCTTTTAGCAAAATCTACCACAATTTCCCTTCCACATTCCTCTCCTTAAGGCCATACCTACCCATCACCACCTAATTACCTCTGTTCCCATTCACCAACATGCCCATTAAAGTCTGCCCCAATCACCAATCGTTCATTCCCAGGTACACCTTGGAAAATGGAGGAAAAATAAATTGGAGGTATTTAGAATTGCGTATAAAGACAGTATGCTCAGCTACAGACAGGCTCTAAAAGCTGCTAGAGCTGAACGCCTGAGCAAACTCATAGAAAACAACAATAACAATCTTTTCTTTTTTTTACTGTACTAGAAAAGGTTCTTTTCTAGTACAGTAGCTAAATTAACAACAAATCACGTATCTGAACAATGTGTTCCATCACAGTTTAGTAGTGAGGATTTTATGAATTTCTTGACTGAAAAATTTATAGTATTAGAAAAACTATTGTGGAGGTTCAACATCTGACAGCGTCTAATAATCCAATCGTATATAAAACTTCACAAATACACTGCTTTACATGTACAGGACAGGAAGGGCTATATAATGTTATTACCGAAGCCAAATCAACAACATGTCTGTTAGATCCTATTCCTACTAAACTACTGAAAGAAGTGTTACATACAGCTAGTGAGCCTTTTCTGAATATTATTAACTCCTCACTATTTTTAGGTCACGTCCCTAAACCCCTCAAGTTAGCAGTTATTAGGTCCCTAAAAAGATACAAGATGGCGGCGTGGCAGTAGCTCGCAGCGGCCGCTCCGGACCCAAAATGGTGCTACTTTCACTTTGTAGCCCACCTTACGCAACACTTGGACATCGGAGCGACCTCGGCGTGCTTCGAGAACCAGGCCTCCAGACCTCGCGGTTGCCTGCGGCAGATGGACGGAGGGCGAATCGAAAGCGCTGCACGAGGAAGCGGAAACGCGAAAAGCGAGCCATCTCTACTGCTGGCAAATGTCTGCTCCCTGGACAATAAATAGGACTACATCAGACTCCAACAAGCTACTGGGCGTGAGTACAGACACTGCTGCGTCTCTGTGTTCACTGAGAAGTGGCTGAGCGACAGAGTTCCTGTTAGGCGAGGTACGGAGGCGGAAGCCGGAGTAACGGCAAACATAAACTTTATTCAGCAAAAGGCAGAGCCAACACAAAATACCCGTGCAGATCGGTATAATCCGGCAAACGGCAGTTCAATGATAACATCCACGGTGCGTTAAGGAGGAAGTCAAGTCAAGTCAAGTCAAGTGGCTTTTATTGTCATTTTTACTATACACAGTGGTACACAGTACACAGTAAAAACGAAACAACGTTCCTCCGGAACCCTGGTGCTACACAAAAACAACAAAACAACATAAAGTGCATCGAGTGCAGCCTGGTGCAAACAGTGCAAACAAAAGAACAGTACAGACAGACAGAGTGCAGACAGACAACACAAGACAAGACAAAAGACAAAACCAAGTATAGCGCCGACTAGTAAACCTACTGTATACTTACATATACAGTACTGTGTGAGGTGAATGTAAGAACTATACCCAGGAGAAAATACAAACAGAAAGAGCAATGTAGTGCAAAAACAGCAGCAAGGAGGTGCAAAGACAGCATGTAAACATTATACTGTAGTATAAAAGGTGCAAAAACAGCATGTAAACATTGTACTGAATATAAACATTGTACTGAATATAGTATAAATAATAATAAATATATAAATGGTGATGGAGTGGATCGAGATGAGTGATGAATGTGTTTAGTCCAGGTTGTACAGTTCAGTTCAGTAACAGTAACACACAGTGAGTGTGTGTGTGTGTGCGTGTGTAAGTGAGTGTGTGTGAGTGTGTGTGAGTTCTGTTCAGTTCTGTGTGTTGAGAAGCCTGATGGCTTGTGGGAAGAAACTGTTACACAGTCTTGTTGTTGCGGCCGAATGCTTGAACCGTTTTCCTGATGGTAGGAGGGTGAAGTATGCGTGTGACGGTGTGTGTGATCGTCCACAATGCTGTGTGCTGCGGATGCAGCGTGTGGTGTAAATGTCCATGATAGAGGGAGAGACTCCGATGATCTTCTCAGCTGTCCTCACTATCCTCTGTAGGGTCTTGCGATCCGAGACGGTGCAATTCCCAAACCAGGCAGTGATGCAGCTGCTCAAAGTGCGGCACGGGGAAAGCGACGGGGAAGCGTCGGTAGTCCGAGGTGCTCTGGGGAAGGCAAACGCGGCCGTGGAGTGAGCGAGGAGTCCGGGAGAAGAAGGCATGTAGCGGGAGAAGCATAAACGCGAATACACACCACCATGAACCTACCCTGGAGCCCTGGAGTGGAGCGACACCCTCGGCGGAGACCGGAGGCGGAGAGACGACCCCCCTGGAGACCTGGAGTGGAGCGACGCCCTCGGTGGAGACTGAAGGTGGAGAGACGACCCCCACAGAGACCAGGAGCGGAGCGACGACCTCTGCGGAGACTGAAGGCAGAGAGACGCCATCCACGGAGCTCTGGAGCAGGCTGACACCCTCGGTGGAGACTGGAGGCGGAGAGATACCCACAGCGGAGACCAGAGGTGGAGTGCTGCCCTCAGCGGAGACCGGGAACAGAGCCACGCCCTCAGCGAAAACCGGCAGCTGAGCGACTTCCCCTGCGGTGGTCTGGAGCTGAGAGGCGGTAACCCTGGAGACCTGAAAAGGCATGATGTCCCTGGCGGCAACCTGGAACGGATCGACGTTACCCAGGAAGGTCAGGAACGGGACCTCATCACCCACGGGGACCTGGAGTGGAGAGACAACCTTGGTGACTACCGGAAGCAGGGCAGAGCTCTCGACGGGCTTACCGGCTGGAAGGCCCTCTGGATGGAGCCCGGAGATGGAGCGATGCCCTTGACGGACCACAGAGGCTGAGTGATGACCTCGGCAGGGTTCATCGGTGTGACTTCACCCTCCAGGGAGCTCAGGAGCGACCTGTCTTCGTCCAGGGAGCTTGGAGGCAGGATGTCACCGTGAGAGGGGTCCTGAGGTGAGCCGTCACCGAGGGAGGAGCTCATGAGCAAGATGTCACCGTGGGAGGAGCTCAGGAGTGGGACGTCACCGTGGGAGACTGTGGGGCGAGCCGTCGCCTGCGGATGAAGCCCGGGGCAGCGGTTCGACATCCCTTTCGCAGTCCCGGAACTGAGGTGAGTGCTCTGGGGACCCCTTGGGAAAAGAGGAGGTCTGTGATGTAGCTTCGCCTTCAGAGTGCTCGTGGGGCGAGCCGTTACTTCTTGGGAGACTGTGGGGCGAGCCGTCGCCTTTGGATGAAGCCAGGGATGAAGCAGTCTCGGGGCTGAGTGGAGAGCTCTGGGGAACGAGAGGTGGCATTGCCTTCAGGGAGACTGTGGGGCGAACTGTCGCCTTCGGTGGAACCCGGGGGCAACGGGACGACTTCTTTCGCAGTCTCGGAGGTGAGTTGTGTGCTCCGGGATCCCATTGGATGAAGAGGTATTCTCGGGGATGCGTTGGCGTGGAACCGGGCTCTCCTTGGGACGCTGGCGCGGAACCGAGTTCCTCTTGAGACCCTGGAACGGAGCTGAGCTTTCCCGGGAGTCCTGGGACGGAACCGAGCTCTCCTTGGGAATCAGGAGCGAAGAGGAGCTCACGTCAGGGACCGGGAGCGGAGCCGAGCTCTCATCAGGGACCTGGAGCGGAACGGAGCTCTCTTCAGGGACCTGGAGCGGAACGGAGCTCTCTTCGGAGACCTGGAGCGAGGCGGAGATCTCCGGGAAATCCTGGGACGGAGCCAAGCTCTCTTGGAGGTCCTGGAACGGAGCCGAGCATTCACGGAGGTCCTGGGGCCAAACGGAGCTCTCCTCGGGACATGGGAACGGAGAGGAGCTCTCCATGGACACCTGGAATGAAGCTGGACCAACCCGAAGGTTTTGGAGCAGAATGGAGAGCTCCTGGAGGTCCTGGAATGAAATGGAGCCAGCCTGGATTTCCTGGAGCAAGGCGGAGATCCCTTGGAGGACCTTCGGCGGAGCGGAGCTATCCTGGAGGGCCTGGAGCAGCGCGGTGACCTCCTGGAAACTCTGATGAGGAATGGCGTTCTCAGAAGCAGGGGAGAGGAGATGGAAATCAGCCGTGGTTATCCCGAGTTCCCTGGTGAGAAGCTGGAGGAACCGGGCGCATGAGCTGACTTTGCCCTCAGTCGTGCTCCACAGCTCTCTGGCAAGGGAGAGAGATTCCTCAGTCAGAAGAGACATGTGGAGGGCGATTTTCGCTTCTTCTGTGGGATAACTGGCTGGGTTCAACTCCACGTATTTTTTTTTTTGTCCGTAAATTCCTTTTCAATGGTCCGTTATTCTGTTAGGCGAGGTACAGAGGCGGAAGCCGTAGTTACGGCAAACATAAACTTTATTCAGCAAAAAGCAGAGCCAGCGGCAGTTCAATGATAACATCCACGGTGCGTTGAGGAGGAAGCGCGGCACGGGGAAAGCGACGGGGAAGCGTCGGTAGTCCGAGGTGCGCTGGGGAAGGCAAACGCGGCCGTGGAGTGAGCGAGGAGTCCGGGAGAAGAAGGCATGTAGCGGGAGAAGCATAAACACAACACACACCACCATGAACCTACTCGACCACGCATGAACGTACAATAACGGACAGGGAGTGTGGGTGAGTGAGCGGTTTATATGGAGGCTGGGAATGAGTAGATAACGCGCTTCAGCTGTGCATGATTTGCGCTGCGAGCTTGGGAGCGCGGAGGCAATGACAGCCTCTGAAGGAGGCGTGGCAGGTGGATTCCTGACAGTTCCGGACGCCGCTGTTCAGCTGGACGGACTAGCTGCGTTCTGTGCCGACAAAATGTTGAAGTGCCACAGTCGCCATGACTTGCTCATCAGGGATAAATACACACCATTCACCTTAACTGTTAACTGTTGACAAGCTTCCGGTGACGTAGCTTCCTGTGTTTGACTTGTTTGCCGCGAGTTCCGTGTTTGTATTTGTTTGTTTGTGTTTTTCTCTTTTAATAATCCTAAATTGTTTCTGTCTTCCTGACTTGTGACTGTAGTCAGTTAAACTCGACTACCACTATATCTTCTCTCACTTTATCATATTTGTGCATCTTAACTCTGTTCGTGATTATAAGCACTATGCCGGCTGTGTGTCTGACTTTGAGCACAGGTCAGGACTCATTCGATTTGCAAACGGTGGCGTTGGAGATGGAGGTTTTGGAGAAACAGATTCGCGAGCTGCATCAAAAGCATGCCCGGCTGCGAGAGCGGAAAGCGGCGCTGGAAACATCCCGGGCGGACGCGCACTCGTCCCAGGTAAATTCCCGGGTTGAACCCAACGCTCCCAGCACCTACAACTCCGGCAAAGGTGCAACACGAACCCTGGATGCGGCAGCGGCGGAAGAGACAAGCCAAGCCCCGGTCGAAGACGTCTCCCCCACCACCACTACGGGCCTTCGAGATCTCGACCGAGAACCGCTTCACCCCTCTCCGCGAGCCGGAACACGACACTGTGATTCTCGGAGATTCCATCGTCGGCATGTCCGCGCTACCGGAGCTAAAGGTAAGGTGCACACTCGCTGTTTTCCTGGTGCTCGTGTTCTTGATGTCGCTGCGCAGGTACCCGCGATCCTGAAGGAGAACTTCGGAGCGGTTGTTCTTCATGCCGGAACGAACGACACCAGGCTG
The DNA here is from genome assembly GCF_014805685.1 of Silurus meridionalis. Classification (NCBI taxonomy): domain Eukaryota; kingdom Metazoa; phylum Chordata; class Actinopteri; order Siluriformes; family Siluridae; genus Silurus; species Silurus meridionalis. The sequence continues at coordinate 23,404,595 of NC_060895.1, forward strand.
AGGCAAACAGAGATCTTAAAGAGGGATTTCAGGATCCTGGTGGAGACAGTACGCAGCACATCACCCACAACGAGGATCATAGTGTCAGGACCTCTTCCCACTTACCAGCGAGGGGCTGAGAAGTTTAGTAGACTTTTAGCTCTAAATGAATGGTTACAGTCATGGTGTCGAGAACATAAACTTCTCTTTGTTAATAACTGGAACTGTTTCTGGGGCGTCCTAGGTTCTTCCGCCCTGATGGCCTGCACCCCAGCAGAGTTGGAGCAGCAGTGCTATCAGATAACATCTCTAGGATACTTCACACCATCTGACTGGTAAGACATCAGGAAATCTTCGACAATGAGAACACGCATACTACAGACCAAATAGTTACAAGTTCACACAGCCCAGTTTATAGAAACCGTATCTATTCCTCGTGTAGTAAAACCAAGAATTAAATACACAAGATCCAGAAACAATCTCATTGCAGTTAAAACTGAAAAATGCCAGATAAGCAAACACCAAAAAGTTCTAAAGTTTGGTCTTTTAAACATTAGATCACTTGCACCCAAAGCACTGATTGTAAATGAGATGATCACAGAGAATAATCTCGATGCACTCTGTCTCACTGAGACCTGGATTAAACCAGGTGATTATATGGGTCTAAGCAGTCGACACCGTCAGGATATGTTTATAAGCATGAGCCCCGTCAGACTGGTCGTGGGGGGGTGTAGGAACCATTTATACTGCCTCTCTTAATGTTAGTCAGATGTTAGGATTCAGCTTTAAATCATTTGAAGTGCTCGTTCTTCAAGTTGTACTTTCAGACAGACATAGAAAACTCGCTCTGGTCACCGTGTACAGTCCCCAGGGCCCTACGCTGATTTTCTTCAAGAGTTTGCTTGTTTTCTTTCAGACCTCTTGATCAATTTTGATAAAGTGCTGCTTGTAGGAGATTTTAATATTCATGTAGATGATGTAAACGATGCTCTAGGATTATCATTTGTTGACCTATTAAACTCTTTTGGGGTTAAACAAAACGTCACCAGACCAACTCATCGCTTTAACCACACATTAGACTTAATAATATCCCACGGAGCAGACGTCACTGATATAGATATTTTACCTCAGAGTGATGACATCACAGACCATTACCTCATACTGTACACACTACCGGTAGAGCAGATTAGCCATGTTGCACCACGCTATCGACTTGGTAGGACTATTGTTCCAACCACTAAGGACAGATTCATAAATAACCTGCCTGATTTATCTCAATTTCTCACTAAACCCATAACTACTAATGATCTTGATGAAATGACTAACAACATAGACCTTATCCTCACTAGCACATTAGACACCGTTGCTCCCATCCGGTTAAAAAAGGTTAGAGAACAAACACCTGCATCTTGGTATAATAGTCATACGCATGCCCTCAAGAGAACAGCCCGTAATCTGGAGAGAAAATGGAAGAAAACTAAATTGGAGGTATTTAGAATTGCGTATAAAGACAGTATGCTCAGCTACAGACAGGCGCTAAAAGCTGCTAGAGCTGAACACCTGAGCAAACTCATAGAAAACAACAAAAACAATCCCAGGTTCCTTTTCAGTACTGTAGCTAAACTAACTACAAATCAGGGCTCTGAAAATTGTGTTCCATCACAGTTTAGTAGTGAGGACTTTATGAATTTCTTCACTGAAAAAATAGATAACATTAGAAAAACAATTGTGGCAGTTCAACCTCTGACACCATCTCCTGAGACAGTGTTACCTTCAACTCCACAACTCCACTGTTTTACATGTATAGGACAGGAAGAGCTGTATAATGTTATTGCCAAAGCTAAATCGACAACATGTCAGTTAGATCCAATTCCTACTAAATTACTGAAGGAAGTGTTATATACAACTGGTGAACCTCTTCTGAATATTATTAACTCTTCACTATCGTATCCCTCAAGTTAGCAGTTATTAAGCCCCTCATTAAAAAACCTAATCTGGATCCAAACACGCTATCGAATTATAGACCAATTTCAAATCTCCCATTTATGTCTAAGATTTTAGAAAAGATTGTCGCTGCCCAGTTATGTTCCTACCTGCAAGAAAACAATATCTTTGAAGAATTTCAGTCAGGTTTTAGGCCCCATCATAGCACAGAAACTGCTCTAGTTAAAATCACTAATGACCTGTTTTTAGCTTCAGACCAAGGCTTCATCTCGCTGTTGGTTTTACTAGATCTTAGTGCTGCATTCAACACTATAGACCATGATCTCCTCCTAGATCGCTTACAAAATTACATCGGCATTCAAGGACAGGCATTAAGCTGGTTTAAATCCTACCTGTCCGATCGTTACCATTTCGTAGATTTAAATGGAGAGCTATCCAGGCTAATGCAAGTAAATTATGGCGTGCCGCAAGGTTCAGTTCTAGGACCCCTGCTCTTCACAATATACATCCTTCCGTTAGGAAATATTATTAGAAGGACTAGAATAGACTACTGTAATGCATTACTAGGTGGATGTCCTGCGTCATTAATAAACAAACTTCAGTTAGTCCAGAATGCAGCAGCCAGAGTTCTTACAAGATCAAGAAAATATGATCACATAACCCCAATCCTATCGTCCCTACATTGGCTTCCTGTTAAGTTTCGAATAGATTACAAACTATTACTTCTCACTTATAAAGCACTAAATGATTTGGCTCCCAGGTATCTATCCAGCCTTTTAACACGCTACAATCCGCCACGCTCCCTGAGATCTCAAAACTCTGGGCTTCTAGTTGTTCGTAGAATAGAAAAGTCCACTAAAGGTGGTAGAGCATTTTCACATTTAGCTCCTAAACTCTGGAATAGTCTTCCTGACAGTGTCCGGGGCTCAGACACACTCTCCCAGTTTAAGTGTAGATTAAAAACATATCTTTTTAGCAAAGAATACACATAACACACATCACATATCATAACCTTGTGCTCCAGAACATCTGATCACATGCACATTATCAACTTGTGCTGTTAATATCATGAACAGCAGCTACGCTAATTCCTCTCCACTGCTTCTCTTTCTCTCCCCATCCCGAGACACCCTGAGGTTTGGCCAGCTCCAGTCACCTCCCACCTCGTGATGATTACGGACCTTTGAAGAAGTAGATGCCGAACTCGCCAACATCCCGAACCATCTAGAGACGTTCCAGTGCCATTTGGATCCCGCTACATGTGTGGAGTTTTAACATTGGACCTCCTGGAGTGTTTAAAGGCTCTGGCATGGAGAAGCTGATGCTGGATCTGTGGTGACCACAAATGCTGAGCTCATAAAACTCGGAGCTACTAACCATATAGACTGTTTAAGACTGCAGAAAGAACAACACTTATAATCTTATACTCCAGTAATCATGTTAGTTCTCACTGTCCAGTGTTCTGTATTTTTGAAAGATTTATGATCAAACTCTTGATGTCACCCAGATGAGGATGGGTTCCCCTTTTGAGTCTGGTTCCTCTCAAGGTTTCTTCCTCATAACATCTAAGGGAGTTTTTCCTTGCCACAGTCGCCACGGCTTGTCATCAGGGACAAATTCACACCATTCACCATCACTGTTGATTTGTGTAAAGCTGCTTTGAGACAATGTCTGTTGTAAAAAGCGCTATACAAATAAACTTGACTTAACTTCTGTAAAGCTGCTTTGAGACAATGTCTGTTGTTAAAAGCTCTATATAAATAAACTTGACTTGACTTGATCTGACACCTTCTACCATTTCATCTAACTCACGCCAGAATTTTTCCTTTTCCTCCATCTCACCCACTTGTGGAGTACAGTGGAACCTCGGGTTACGAGATTAATTGGTTCCATCACTTTACTCTTAACCTGAAAAGCTCGTATCCCGATACAAATTTTCCCAGGCTTTTTTGTTGGCGGCATGGTGATAGGAATACGTACAGTATTTAAAGTTCAGTAATTCCACACTGTTAGAGCGACGAGCGGATGTGTATGTGCTGCACGAGAGCGCAGCGAGAGCACATGGCGATACGTAAAAAAACTAACCTGCCTGCGATTTTTCCGTGCGCAACGCTTGTATCCTAAAAAAATTCTCGTAACTAGAGGCAACATTTTTTATGAATTGCGACTCTTAACCTGAATTTTACGTATCCAGGGGCGCTCGTAACCCGAGGTTCCACTGTATAAGCCATTTATCATCACCCCTTCAACTTCCAGCTTCATGTTCATCAACCTATCAGAAACTGTCCTCGCCTCCACTACACTCTTACTGTACTCAAAATCACCCCTACACCAATTCTCTTTCCATCCACACCATGATAGAGCAGTTTAAACCCACCTCCAATGCTTCTGGTTTTACTCTCTTTCCACTTGGTCTCCTGAACAACATATTTACCTTTCTCCTCTCCACCATATCTGCTCCCTCTGGGTCATAGTACCCACATTTAAAGTATCCACTCTAACCTCCACTCTCCTACAGTTCTCCTTTTTCTGCTGTCTCTGTAGATGTCTTTCTCCTCTTCTTCTCCTCCTTCGGCCAACAGTGGCCCAATTTTCACCGGTACCCCGTTGGCTAACGATACCTGTGGCGGTTGTTGGTAACCCAGGCCTCGACCGATCCGGTTTAAAATTCTTATTTGTGATCCGCATGTTTAATTTGGCACGTTTGACGCTGGATGCCCTTCCTAATGTAACCCTCCACATTTCTCTGGGCTTGTGACCGGCACTAAGAGTGCACTGACTTGTGCAACACTAATGCCTGGGTTATTTTTTCTATAGGTCACTGTAAGCTGCAAAGTTTAGAGGATTCCTCACAAACTCACAGACTTATGTAACCTACAGTTAACAACTGAGATTTGAAAAACAATAGACCTGTGGGATAAAGTTAACAGAGATTTGAGTATTTAAGGTCTCTGGGTGGATGTCTGAGTGATGATAATAAACACACATGTCTCAGGTGTGTTCATTTTGTAGGCTTTATAATGCTGAGGCACTTTAAAAGAATTGGTCATCAGTATACTTAGTCTTATCAGCTTAGTCAAGGTAAGAAAGAATCACAGCAGTAAAAGTCTGTCTGTGTAAAACTCTTGACCAAAATTTTATTCTATCCAGATTTGCATTTACAATGATATCAAATTTAACACGTTTTATGACTGTTCTGACCTTGGAGTCATTGGACATATCACCATCCATTGCTTTTTCAATATTCATTATTGCCATCATCACATATTGTCTAATTTTGCTCTTCCATTCTACGCTACTTGTGACTATTGCTGCAAAAGGAATCTGCACGAGCCGATGTACATACTGCTGTTTAATTTGTCCTTATGTGACCTAATGGGAGCTACAGGTTTTTACCCTCAGCTGCTTTGCAGTATATTGTCACAGAGAAGAGAAATCTCCTACCCTGCTTGTGCCTTACAAGGCATTCTTCTCCACCTCTATGGAACCGGATCTCTTTTATTTCTCACTGTTATGGCTTATGACAGGTTCATTGCCATTTGCATGCCTTTGAGATACCACAGTCTGATGACCAGGGGTATCCTGGTGAAACTCATTTGTATGGTCTGGTCCCTCAGTTTTTCTATTATTGGGATTTTATTTGTGCTCACATTAAGCAAAGAGATCTGCAGGACCAATATAGTGTACATGTTTTGTAATAATCCGTCATTAATGTCAATAAGCTGTGAGGATATGAGAGCGGTTAACTACTATGGCTTGTTTACTATAGCTCTGGTACAAGGCTCTTCCATACTGATCGTATCATTAACGTATATCAAAATCTTAATCATCTGTCTTTCTTCAAAAGAAAAACAATCTATAAGTAAGGCGATACACACATGTGGGACGCATTTAGTTGTTTTTCTGATTTTTGAAATCAACACATTCCTACCACTGATTACCTACAGGTTTGAATCCGTCTCTCCATCGTTACAAAGGGCCTGTGGTGTGTCGATTGTTATTTTTCCTCCGATTCTTAACCCTCTGATTTACGGGCTTAAAACAAGAGAAATTCGCCAAACAATTTTTATATTCCTCCAAAGAAAGATTTCTTCTATTTAACAGGAAACAGGAGAAAGAAATTAGGTATCGATGCTGTCATTATCAGAAACTAGGACTTTACGGGCCTGAGTAATTTCTGCTGTTATAAATATGAGTATTAATGCAATATACAGTAACTATTGGAGAATTATTTTTTAATACTGCAACAAATGTATGTGATTAATGGACAATTATTTGATTATGTCACTGGCTACATTTTTATTAATTTATTAATTTTTTTTCATCATTTGTAAAACATGCATATACGATTGAGCTAATATTTAATAAAATGTTTGTAAATTATTTGCATGTTGTTCCACTATACCGCGTTCATAAGCTGAATACATGTCTTTCCTATAAACACCCAAACTGTGGCTTTATCTACTAGTCATCTAATAAGAAATGTGCCTGTAAATGTTACAAACCTGAGTCAATTAAAAGAATGTGTTCTGTTCAAATCTGATGAGATACTTTTGAACATTTTGACTGTACGCACAAAAAGCTGCACGGAAACTTTTATTTAGAGTAAGAACATGTCTTTTACCTCCAGTTTAGGAAAATACATTGTGTTGGGCCACTGAGACTCAGAAAAATCACATGAATAGGTACATTTTAAAAAAACGAATTAAGAATTGCTCATGTTGTGTTAAAATTTGACATTATTATTATTATTATTATTATTATTATTATTATTATTATTTTGTTATGTAACCTTTAACCTATATTTTAACCTATAGTATAAATTAGATTTAACGGCACTAATTTTGTGAACGCACGATTAATGCAGAACAATTTTTTTTATATATTATATTTATATATAAATATATTTTTTTAAATATATAAATGAATAAATATAAAAGGGGTGAAATTAAAACCTTCAACGCTAACACAAACTTATTCACAACGTCCTTTTTTACTCAGATATAATAAACAAAAAGAATAAACTCCACTGAAAAAAATGTTTTAATCACTAAACATTTGTTTTACCGATGCGCCTCAAATCAAACACCATCCGTGTGGAAACACAGCAAAAGTCCCGTTTGTGTCCTCATGATTTACGTAATTTAAAGCACCATAGTTACTTATAGTTATACTTATGGTGATATGCTCTAATATTTTGTCTTTGTGCTCAATGTTGAGTTTAGTTCACTAATAATAAACATAAATTTGAATAAAGTATTCATATGTGTCCATGCCCATGTTGATTAGAGTATAAAAAACTTGAAAAGTGCTAGTTTAAGGTACATTTAGTACTAATAATAATGTGCAATTAAGTTGGCTCATGACAATCATGCGATTAATTGTGATTAAATATTAAATCTTAATAAATATAAAATAATAAATATAAAATAATATATATAATAAATACAATATATAATAATAAAAAATATATAATAAATATTAAATCGATTGATAGCCTTAATATAATTACATAAAATCAGTGGTTCGATTCACAAATTGTAATTTATCTGTGCTGTTAGTTAATTATTTCAATGAAAATTAAATCCAGAATATTGCATCCAATATTTTATGACTATGCTTCTGTACTGAACCACACAATGGATAAAGGGAGTTCTGTATTGTAAACTTACTGTTCTTTATTGTAAATTCTGTGATGTAGTTTGTTTGGTAACTTTGTAACAAAAATATGCATATGTGCAGATTTACTTAAGACTAAGAGGCAGGAGACATAATAACTATATTTTATACAATATTTCAACTCTTATTTTACATGATGAAACTGTCACATAATTTGAAAAACAAGCTTCAATAAACATTCAGACAGCTAATATAGTAAAGCATGTAATTCAGGTGGTGGTCTAGTGGTTAATTATATTAATTTTTAAATACCCTGTTCATCACTGTCCCTTAAGGTAGGTCTTTAACCCTCAACTGCCTCAACAATGCCATATTATAGCCAACCTTGTACTAGTGTTTGAGTTGACTCTCCTTAACCTTATTTGTACATGACAAAGTACCCATTGCCATATGAATCAACCCCATGAAATTGACCCAATGTGACACAGATGCTATTCTGAACTGCTGCCGGAATTTCTTATAAAGAAATGTGTATCACAATCAACAAAAATTGACTTTTTTAACAATAGACCTCAGTCTGTAACATAGGACAATCACATGCCCTTAACCCACATGCTGAACACCAGAGTCCCTCAGGGCTGTGTGCTGAGCTCTCTGATTTATTCCCTGTTATCTCATGACTGTGGTTGCCTGCATATCTTCACCATCTTCAACAAATATGCAGATCACACTGCAGTGGTCGGTCAGATCATACATCAATGATGAATCAACATACAGGGGGAAAATTCAAAAGCCTTGCTGCTAATCTAAATTGAGCTTTTTGCAGTGATATACCATCTCATCTGGTTTGCACTTAGTGGACAGGACAATGACCCAAAAAATGAGTGAGCTTTTTGTTCAAGAAGGAGAGCAAAGGAGTTTTAAATTATTTATTTGGCTTGTTTTGAGGTCTGCATGCCAACGTTCTTGGTGATGGGTGACTGGTTGTGCATTAGCTAGATCAGTGTACATGTAGTACATATTTGTAGGGGAAAAAACATTTGTTTTAGGAGATACAGTATGAGATGTGGCTGAGGAGCGAGCATGTAGTCTACAAAGTGTAGGGGTTTGCCTAACTTTCTCTCTGACTTTCCCACTTAACTTCCCTCCTGAGGAAACAATCTACAACCACCCTCTGAAATATATAAGACCTGCTGGAATGAACCTTGCACTGACTCCAAACAAGCTTCCATGGCATCTCCTATAATGTCTTGTTTTGGTCTGTTTTTAAGGCCAATCAAAACCGTACATGAACTTTTGTTTGCATTGTTTGAAAAGTACAATTTTACATGGATTAGCAATTAATTCATCATTATCATCATGATTATTATCATTACAATGAACTTAGCATTTATGTTATCTATGCCATAGGATCCAGGCCAGCCTTGAAATCCACTACATCAGGGGTCCCAAAACTACAGCCCCTCCCCCACACACTCTCACCGCTGCGGTCTGGGTTCGATCCCTGTTCAGGGAACCAACCCCAGCCACTCTTGCCAGTCCCAAGCCCGGATAAATGGGGAGGGTTGCGTTAGAAAGGGCATCCAGCGTAAAAACATGTGCCAAATCATGATCCGCTGTGGCGCCCCCTAACGGGAGAAGCCGAACGAAAAAATTTTACTCATGTCATATCTCTATATGATAATAAAGGGGTGCTTTCAAACGAACATTTTCCATAGTTATTAATAAAGGGTGAAGCACCGGTTTCTGGAACTATCAGCAATCAGCAAAAAACCATACCAATAGTTTTTCCGGCTACTGATTTGCTGTCATTATCAGAGCAACCTCTAGAGGCAAATCACTGACACCATGTGCTGTTTGTTTTTACAGAGAGCACTATATTATATTTGTTACTTTATTATTTATTAATTATCTAATTATACTTATTATTATACTTTCTTTCGGCTTCTCCCGTTAGGGGTCGCCACAGCGGATCCTCCGCACGTTTGATTTGGCACATGTTTTACGCTGGATGCCCTTCCTAACGCAACCCTCACCAATTTATCCGGGCTTGGGACCGGCACTGAGAATGGCTGGGGATGGTTCCCTGATCGAACCTGGGTCGCAGCGGTGAGAGCGCTGCATCTTAACCACTAGACCACCAGGGGACCATCTAATTATACTTATTAATAACTATATTTATATATTTTTTTCCTTTAGCACATTTTCATTATTCAGTACTGTGTTTAAATTTTTTTAAATAAAGTTCAGTACTATTTTACATTAAGTGTTATGTTTGTTTTTTATCCAGTATCCATTTTAAAAACTGTATACATGTTTAAATACAGTGTCTCTTAAAAGTTATGTTTATATGTCTGTACGGTGCAGAACATAATAATAAACTGATCTAGCATTGGGAGGCATGATAAATACATTTTAAATAATAATATATATTATACAAAATGAGACAAATACAAAATTTAACAACCCAATCATTGGGAACTCAATGCCCAGTGTAATCAATGACAGTGTGTGGAAACTATAATACTTAGTTGTTGGTAAAATACCCATCTGATGAAAGATAAACATATTTAAAAGGTTTTAGTTCAATTAAAGTCCACAAGCATGCTGGGTGTGATCGCACACGTAGTGCAGAAATCTTTCCATCACATGTGATGGGGAAAATAACTATGTTTCATATATGGCTATATTTGTGTTAATCAACCAACACATATAAAGTAATTATGTGGCAATGTTATAAGGTCAAATTTTGTAAAACAAACAATTACCCTTGCAGCATTCCAGCACCAATGTACACAGAAGAAGTGGTTACATAATTGCCCATATAGTTACTGCAACAGTATGCAACTACATAATATTTTCCATAATCTTAATATAGACATGCATATTATCCACATTATACATTTTCATTGCTTTCTTTCCTCATAGGCTACTGTTAGCTGCAAAGCTCAGACAATTCCTCACAAACTCACAGTCCCATGTATCCTAGTGTTAACAACTGAGCTTTGAAAAACAATTGACCTGAGGGATAAACGCAACAGAGATTCAAATATTTTAGGTCTCAGGGTGGCCTGAGTGATGATAACAAATCACGCCTTAGTTGTGTTTATCTTGTAGGCTTTATAACGCGGAGGCACTTTCACAGAATTAGTCAATATACTTAGTCTTATGAGTTATAAGTCCAGGAGTAAATCATCACTGAAGAGAAGAAAAACACCTGTTATAAATTTCTGACTCAAATTTTGCTTTTTTTTTATCTTTCACTTTCAATGGAGAGAAGCATGTTTTTTACAAGTTCAAATTCCACACGTTTTATGACTATTCTGACCTTGGAGTCATTGGACATGCCACCATCCGGTGCTTTTTTCGTATTCATTTTTGCCATCATCACATACTGTTTCATTTTGTTTCTTCACTCTGTTTTACTTGTGACTATTGCTGCAAAAAAGAATCTGCACGAGCCGATGTACATACTGCTCTTTAATTTGTCCATATTTGACATTACTGCATCCACAGCTTTCTACCCTCAGTTGGTTTGTAGTATATTGTCTCAGAGTAGAGAAATATCCTACTCTGCTTGTGCTTTGCAAGGCATTCTGTTTCACATCTGTGGCAGTGGATCTCTTTTAATTCTCACTGTTATGGCTTATGACAGGTACATTGCCATTTGCATGCCTTTGAGATACCACAGTCTGATGACCAGGGATACCTTGGTGAAACTCATTTGTATGGTCTGGTCCATCAGTTTTTCTATTATTGGGATTTTATTTGTGCTCACATTAAGCAAAGAGATCTGCAGGACCAATATAGTGGATGTGTACTGTAATAATCCGTCTTTAATGAAGCTAAGCTGTGAGGATATGAGAGCGGTTAACTACTACGGCTTGTTTACTATAGCTCTGGTACAAGGCTCTTCCATTCTGATTGTATCGTTAACGTATATCAAAATCCTAATCATCTGTCTTTCTACAAAACAGGGAAACACTACAAGTAAGGCGATACAAACCTGTGGGACGCATTTAGTTGTTTTTCTGAGTTTTGAAATCAACACATTCCTAATGCTGATTTCTCACAGGTTTGAATCCATATCTCCACACTTACGGAGGGCCTGCGGTGTTTCAGTTGTCATCATTTCTCCAATTCTTAATCCTCTGATTTACGGGATGAAAACAAAGGAAATTAGACAAACAATTTTTAAGTTTTTAAAAAGAAAGATTTAATTGGGGGCAGAAAACTGAACTAAAGCATAAACCTTTTGTTTTCTCAGTTTATGTTGTCATTACCTGAAACAATGCACTGATTGGAATATATGATTATTTATTTTCTAACTTCAATCTACTTCAGTAACTCAGTAAAAAAAAGCCAGTACAAAGGTTTAAATTAAATGCCAAATTTGCATTTTCATAAAACGTAGTATCTTTCAGTAGCAAATGTATCCGAGATCTACAAGTATAATAATTAATATTTAAACCAGGAATTATAAACTGCTCAATTAATCTCTCTATACTGCTATTATAATCATCAGTATTATCACAGCATGGCTATTAACATTGCAGCGCACCGATGTGATGAACTGCTCATTATTTGATTGACGGGTCGGTCATTGGCAACTTTAATCCATAATTTTTTCCTCATCTTGTAAATGTCACAAAATATATGCCCATAAGGTTGCCCATGTATTTAATTAAAATATATGTTGGCTGTTTTAATATAAATCTCTTACAAGCTGAAAACATGCCAAAATGTGGCTTTTAAAAGTAATCCCATAAACCGTATGCCTGTACAAAATGCAGTAGATATTCAACCATTTTACATTGTTTGTGTTCTGTTGATATTGTGAAATATTGTCCCAGTGATGTGTATTGATAATTTTACTGAATTCTGAAAACTAATTTAATTGTACATTCGATTTAGTCACTTTAGAAACACCTTTTATTCAGAGTAAAAACATACCTTTTTCCTCCAGTCTATGCTTTTGTACATTGTAATTTAGTTCATGTGAAGTCATGAAAATACATTATGTTAGATAAGATTGAAGTATATTACCTTATTAAGAAAGATATTAACCAGATTTAAACTATTTGGTGAATTTCATCAATGACTGATGAATTTAATCACATTCTCAAATTCTATCAATCACATCTTCCTTTAACGTGTAGTGATAAAATATACAAAATAGAACAGAAAAGAAAGATTTTAACATTGAATCAACTTCATTCAAGAAATTTAACCTTCTCTATCTATCTACACTATCTTTTTTTGCTATAAAAACAAATATTTATTATTATCTTGCATGCAATTTTTGCTTCATTTTAATTCATTCATAATATAAATTTGTATTGTATTGTAAATTTAGAAGCCTGAATTACAAAGCAGAAAAACATATATCAAGACAATCTTGTGTGTAAAATATTAGAAATCAGCTAGCAAAGATTTATGCATTAGGATCATGTCCAGTTACAACCAGGCCAGCCTTGAAATCCACTACATCAGGGGTCTCAAAACTACAGCCCCTCCCCCACACACTCTCACCGCTGCGGCCTGGGTTCGATCCCCGGTCAGGGAACCAACCCCAGCCACTCTTGCCAGTCCCAAGCCCGGATAAATGGAGAGGGTTGCGTTAGGAATGGCATCCAGCGTAAAAACGTGTGCTAAATCAAACATGCGGATGATCCGCTGTGGCGACCCCTAATGGGAGAAGCCGAAAGAACATTTTTTCCTCATGTCATATCTCTATATGATAATAAAGGAGTGCTTTTAAACGAACATTTTCCATAGTTATTAATAAAGGTTGAAGCACCGGTTTCTGGAACTATCGGCTATCAGCAAAAAAAAAACATACCAATAGTTTTTCCGGATACTGATTTGCTGTCATTATAAGAGCAACCTCTAGAGGCGAATCACTGACACCATGTGCTGTTTGTTTTTACAGAGAGAGCACTATATTATATTTGTTACTTTATTATTTATTAATTATCCAATTATACTTATTAATAACTATATTTATATTTTTTCCTTTAGCACATTTTCATTATTCAGTACTGTGTTTACATTTTTTTAAATAAAGTTCAGTACTATTTTACATTAAGAGTTATGTTTGTTTTTTATCCAGTATCCATTTAAAAACTGTATACATGTTTAAATACAGTGTCTCTTAAAAATTGATGTTTATATGTCTGTACGGTGCAGAACCTAATAATAAACTGATCTAGCATTGGGAGGCATGATAAATACATTTTAAATAATAATATATATTATACAAAATGAGACAAATACAAAATTTAAAACCAATACCCAACAACCCAATCATTGGAAACTCAATGCCCAGTGTAATCAATGACAGTGTGTGTAAACTATAATACTTAACTGTTGGTAAAATACCCATCTAATAAAAGATAAACATATTTAAAAGGTTTTAGTTCAACTTAAGTCCATACTTGGAAAAGTCCACAAACATGCTGGGTGTGATCGCACACGTAGTGCAGAAATCTTTCCATCACATGTGATGGGGAAAATAACTATGTTTCATATATGGCTATATTTGTGTTAATCAACCAACACATATAAAGTAATTATGTGGCAATGTTATAAGGTCAAATTTTGTAAAACAAACAATTACCCTTGCAGCATTCCAGCACCAATGTACACAGAAGCAGTGGTTACATAATTGCCCATATAGTTACTGCAACAGTATGCAACTACATAATATTTTCCATAATCTTAATATAGACATGCATATTATCCACATTATACATTTTCATTGCTTTCTTTCCTCATAGGCTACTGTTAGCTGCAAAGCTCAGACAATTCCTCACAAACTCACAGTCCCATGTATCCTAGTGTTAACAACTGAGCTTTGAAAAACAATTGACCTGAGGGATAAACGCAACAGAGATTCAAATATTTTAGGTCTCAGGGTGGCCTGAGTGATGATAACAAATCACGCCTTAGTTGTGTTTATCTTGTAGGCTTTATAACGCTGAGGCACTTTCACAGAATTAGTCAATATACTTAGTCTTATGAGTTATAAGTCCAGGAGTAAATCATCACTGAAGAGAAGAAAAACACCTGTGATAAATTTCTGACTCAAATTTTGCTTTTTTTTTATCTTTCACTTCCAATGGAGAGAAGCATGTTTTTTACAAGTTCAAATTCCACACGTTTTATGACTATTCTGACCTTGGAGTCATTGGACATGCCACCATCCGGTGCTTTTTTCGTATTCATTTTTGCCATCATCACATACTGTTTTACTTTGTTTCTTCACTCTGTTTTACTTGTGACTATTGCTGCAAAAAAGAATCTGCATGAGCCGATGTACATACTGCTCTTTAATTTGTCCATATTTGACATTATTGCAGCTACAGCTTTCTACCCTCAGTTGGTTTGTAGTATATTGTCTCAGAGTAGAGAAATATCCTACTCTGCTTGTGCTTTGCAAGGCATTCTTCTTCACATCTGTGGCAGTGGATCTCTTTTATTTCTCACTGTTATGGCTTATGACAGGTACATTGCCATTTGCATGCCTTTGAGATACCACAGTCTGATGACCAGGGGTACCTTGGTGAAACTCATTTGTATGGTCTGGTCCATCAGTTTTTCTATTATTGGGATTTTATTTGTGCTCACATTAGGCAAAGAGATCTGCAGGACCAATATAGTGGATGTGTACTGTAATAATCCGTCTTTAATGAAGCTAAGCTGTGAGGATATGAGAGCGGTTAACTACTACGGCTTGTTTACTATAGCTCTGGTACAAGGCTCTTCCATACTGATCGTATCGTTAACGTATATCAAAATCCTAATAACCTGCCTTTCTACAAAACAGGGAAACACTACAAGTAAGGCGATACAAACCTGTGGGACGCATTTAGTTGTTTTTCTGAGTTTTGAAATCAACACATTCCTAATGCTGATTTCTCACAGGTTTGAATCCATATCTCCACACTTACGGAGGGCCTGCGGTGTTTCAGTTGTCATCTTTTCTCCAATTCTAAATCCTCTGATTTACGGGATGAAAACAAAGGAAATTAGACAAACAATTTTTAAGTTTTTAAAAAGAAAGATTTAATTGGGGGCAGAAAACTGAACTAAAGCATAAACCTTTTGTTTTCTCAGTTTATGTTGTCATTACCTGAAACAATGCACTGATTGGAATATATGATTATTTATTTTCTAACTTCAATCTACTTCAGTAACTCAGTAAAAAAAAGCCAGTACAAAGGTTTATATTAAATCCCAAATGTGCATTTTCATAAAACGTAGTATCTTTCAGTAGCAAATGCATCTGAGATCTACAAGTATAATAATTAATATTTAAACCAGGAATTATAAACTGCTCAATTAATCTCTCTATACTGCTATTATAATCATCAGTATTATCACAGCATGGCTATTAACATTGCAGCGCACCGATGTGATGAACTGCTCATTATTTGATTGACGGGTCGGTCATTGGCAACTTTAATCCATAATTTTTTCCTCATCTTGTAAATGTCACAAAATATATGCCCATAAGGTTGCCCATGTATTTAATTAAAATATATGTTGGCTGTTTTAATATAAATCTCTTACAAGCTGAAAACATGCCAAAATGTGGCTTTTAAAAGTAATCCCATAAACCGTATGCCTGTACAAAATGCAGTAGATATTCAACCATTTTACATTGTTTGTGTTCTGTTGATATTGTGAAATATTGTCCCAGTGATGTGTATTGATAATTTTACTGAATTCTGAAAACTAATTTAATTGTACATTCGATTTAGTCACTTTAGAAACACCTTTTATTCAGAGTAAAAACATACCTTTTTCCTCCAGTCTATGCTTTTGTACATTGTAATTTAGTTCATGTGAAGTCATGAAAATACATTATGTTAGATAAGATTGAAGTATATTACCTTATTAAGAAAGATATTAACCAGATTTAAACTATTTGGTGAATTTCATCAATGACTGATGAATTTAATCACATTCTCAAATTCTATCAATCACATCTTCCTTTAACGTGTAGTGATAAAATATACAAAATGGAACAGAAAAGAAAGATTTTAACATTGAATCACCTTCATTCATGAAATTGAACCTTCTCTATCTATCTACACTATCTTTTTTTGCTATAAAAAAAAATATTTATTATTATCTTGCATGCAATTTTTGCTTCATTTTAATTCATTCATAATATAAATTTGTATTGTATTGTAAATTTAGAAGCCTGAATTCCAAAGCAGAAAAACATATATAAAGACAATCTTGTGTATAAAATATTAGAAATCAGCTAGCAAAGATTTATGCATTAAGATTCATAAATTATCTACTTTATTACATTTAAAAACCTAATCACTTGCAATGTCTTGCCTTACATAAAGATCTACACATGACCTTAAGTCCTTTGTATACAGAGTGTTTAAATACTTATGTAGTGGTCTCCATCTTCTGCAACATAACTGTCTGCTGTTGTTCAGTATGTAAAAATTAAGATTAAATGTAATATTAAACCAATTATATGTTGATCTCTTTGTGTCGTTCTGCATTTCATTACAAATCATTATAAATATCACTGGCCCTTCAGATTGGTCCTAAACAATCAGTAATGTACTGACAATGCTATGCCTGGTTGCATGCCATAATCTCTAGCCTGGCCACTAAATAATAAAATAAATTATAATTTTAATATCATTTGAAAAAAAAAGCACCCAGAAATAGTGTACCAGAGGTAGATGTTTTGCAAGCAATTGGTGGACAGCTAAAGAGGTTCTCCCTGGACAATAAAGTCTACATCTGACTCCAGCACACTACATGACCTTAGTTTAGAGACTGGTGCATCTTTTGTTTATCTTTGCATTTCTGGATGCCTTTTAGCTAAACAAGCTAGCTATGTGTAGAAATGTAGCTCTAAGCAGTAAGCCTCTTGACAAGGCAGCATTTGATGGTAACTTCACCACCTTGGAGGGGTGCACGTCATCAGTGACCAGCTACTTCAGCAAGTGCATTGACGATCAAAGACTCCACCTTTAGTTCAGGCAACATAGCAGACCTAAAAACAGCAAGGGCCAAATTATCCCAGGCCATCAGAGAGGCATAGCATGCACAGACACTTCAAGGATGGTGGCAAAACATGGTGCATGTGGCAGGGCATCCAAGCCATCACCATTTACAGAACATCACCTGCTTATCCCAGTAACAGTGTCCTTCAGGGTGCACTAAACAGTTTCTATGCTTGGTTTAAAGAGGAAACAATGTGGCATCAAAGAAGACCAACTCTTCTCCCAACAACTAGTTGATTTGACTACTGATGATGTAAGGGAAGCAGAGTCAACCAACATATATTTGGAACTGACAACATTTTTTAGCAGAGTGCTTAGAGAATATGTGCAAACCATCTGGCAGATCTAACATCTTCCTGTGCTGTAACACTATTCCAATGTGTTTCAAGGCCATCACCTTTGTCCTATTGTATTCACATCCAACATGAAACACACCAATGATGCCCACCACACTTTATCTGGCCCTTACCCTCCTGGATAAATAGAACACCTATGTTCAAAAGCTGTTCATAGGCTTCAGCTAAACATTCAACAACACCATTTTTTAGCAGATTTCACAAATGATAAAAAACCCTTGGGGGTCTTATCTGCAAGGTGATTGTCAATGGTGAAAGGAAGACATTACATTTGTTCAACAGTCAGAGAACCCTACCTGGTCCCACACCACCAGCTCCATAAACAAAAAATTCTCTAATTCCTGTAAAACAAAGGCCCAGCTCCCACCACCCATCTTCACCATGTTCTTCAAAGAGACTTAAAGAAGATTTATGATCAAACTCTTGATGTCACCCAAATGAGGATGGGTTCCCCTTTTGAGTCTGGTTCCTCTCAAGGTTTCTTCCTCATAACATCTAAGGGAGTTTTTCCTTGCCAAAGGCTTGTTAATCAGGGATAAATGCACACCATTCACCTTAACTGTTGATTTCAGTGAAGCTGCTTTGAGACTATGTCTGTTGTGAAAAGCACTATACAAATAAACTTGACTTGACTTGACTTGACTATCAAGAGCTTCCTGAGCAACTGCATCACTGCTTAATTTAGAAATTGGCACTGTCTCTGATCTCAAGACCCTGCAGTGGATAGTGAGGACAGCTGAGAATTTCAGGCTTCATCATGGATATTTTCATGTACATCTGTAAAGACACCAGATTGTGTAACAGTTTCTTTCCTAGAAGCCATCAGACTCATGTAGTCCTGTGTATAGATTTGTGTGTTCTAGTTAGTTTATTGTCATCTGGTGTTAATGTATGTTGTTATATGTAGCACTTTGTTTTGGAGGAATAAGGCCAGGAGCTTGATTAACAGCTCTACCAAACTGCCACTGCAGTGCCTCTAAGTTGTAACATACAAATGGGATAATTGTTAATCACTCTGGATAAGGACATATTTCAAACAGCATAAATGTAAATGTAAAAGTGTGTTGACTTGTCACTTTTGTCATATGGGCTGATTGTCAGGGCGTATAGATGGGACCCAAATGCAGTATGCAATCTTAGAAGTTTCTGCCAAAGGTCATCTTACTGATTGACCATGCAGTGTTGCATGTACTGTTCACGTTCTGATAACCCTATCCTGTTGGTCACTGATAAAAGATGGAGCACCTTGGTGCAATCAGAGACCAGGTAGATATCGCCGAGTGGTGTAGGCCTATTGGCAGACTGGATACCTGGACCCCACAAGTGCCATAACACTCTATAGAGAGTGTCTAATGTCTCCTTCATGGGGGTTACTTAGAAGTGCACTACTTCAGGAAGCTTGCAATGCAACTACCGAGTGGAGAATGTTAAAGGTGAAATTAAAAATACTACCTATAACAATTTTTCCAGAACAAACATCATTCCAGAAGAAAATCAAGAATGCCACATCATTCAATTAGATTTCTGCCAAATGATGATCTAATTAGATAAAAAAAAAAATAGAATTAAAATAATTCTCCATTCTATGCTTTCTAATTGCATTTTTAAATAATCACATTATATTCCAGTCATAATCATTTTTTTATACTATAATCCATTGTTAGGTGCAAAGCTCCAAGGATTGCTCACACACCCACAAGCCAACTGTATGTAACCTAGCATTAACACCTGGGGTTTGAAATAAACATTTGACCTCTGAGGTAAAGTTAACAAATATTCTAGGTCTCTGGGTGGATAATGGAGTAGTGAAATAAGCATCATCACCTCATAGTTTGTATCATGATGCTCTGGCACTGTCCCTCAATTAGTAGTCAGCATTAATTTATTCGAGTTTGTTAGTTTGTTCCTGGTAAGAGAACATAGTTGTACTAAAACAAATTATTTTGCCCATGTTAAATGTGGTGACTTGTATTTTGTTATATGTATTATTTTTTTCCCAGGTGTTGAAGTGACAATGGATGGAGGCACATATTTTACTGATTCAAATTTAACACGTTTTATGACTGTTCTGACCTTGGAGTCATTGGACATATCACCATCCATTGCTTTTTTAATATTCATTTTTACCATCATCACATATTGTCTAATTTTGCTCTTCCATTCTACGCTACTTGTGACTATTGCTGCAAAAAGGAATCTGCACGAGCCGATGTACATACTGCTGTTTAATTTGTCCTTATGTGACCTAATGGGAGCTACAGGTTTTTACCCACAGCTGCTTTGCAGTATATTGTCACAGAGAAGAGAAATCTCCTACCCTGCTTGCTCCTTACAAGGCATTCTTCTCCACCTCTATGGAACCGGATCTCTTTTATTTCTCACTGTTATGGCTTATGACAGGTACATTGCGATTTGCATGCCTTTGCGATACCACAGTCTGATGACCAGGGATACCTTGGTCAAACTCATTTGTATGGTCTGGTCCCTCAGTTTTTCTATTATTGGGATTTTATTTGTGCTCACATTAAGCAAAGAGATCTGCAGGACCAATATAGTGGATGTGTACTGTAATAATCCGTCTTTAATGAAGCTAAGCTGTGAGGATATGAGAGTTGTTAACTACTACGGCTTGTTTACTATAGCTCTGGTACAAGGCTCTTCTATTCTGATTGTATCATTAACGTATATCAAAATCCTAATAACCTGCCTTTCTACAAAACAGGGAAACACTACAAGTAAGGCGATACAAACCTGTGGGACGCATTTAGTTGTTTTTCTGAGTTTTGAAATTAACTCATTCTTACTACTGATTTCTCACAGGTTTGAATCCGTATCTCCACACTTACGGAGGGCCTGCGGTGTTTCAGTTGTCATCTTTTCTCCAATTCTTAACCCTCTGATTTACGGGTTGAAAACAAGGGAAATTCGACAAACAATTTTTAAGTTTTTTCAAAGAAAGATTTCATTGGGAGCAGAAAACTGAACTAAAGCATAAACCAATTGTTTTCTCAGTTTATGTTGTCATTACCTGAAACGATGATTGGAATATATGATTAATTATTTTCTAACTTTAATTTACTTCAGTAACTCAGTAAAAAAAAAGCCAGTACAAAGGTTTATATAAAATATATATATATATATATATATATATATATATATATATATATATATATATATATATATATATATATATAATAAATCCCAAATTAGCATCTTTCAGTAGCAAATGTATCCGAGATCTACAAGTATAAGAATTAATATTTAAACCAGGAATTTTAAACTGCTCAAATAATCTCTCTATACTGCTATTATAATCATCAGTATTAACCCAGCATGGCTATTAACCGATGTGATGAACTGCCCATTATTTGACTGACGGGTCGGTCTTTGTCAACTTCATTTCTTTCAATAATTTTTTCTTTATCTTGTAAATATCACAAAATATATGCCCATAAGGTTGCCCATGTATGTAATTGAAATATATGTTGGCTGTTTCAATATAAAGATCTCATGAGCTGAAAACATGCAAAAATGTGGCTCATAAACCATATGCCTGTATAAAATGCAGTAGATATTCAACCATTTTACATTGTTTGTGTTCTGTTGATATTGTGAAATATTGTCCCAGTGATGTTAATTGATAATTTTACTGTATTCTCAAAACTAATTTAATTGTACATTCGATTTAGTCACTTTAGAAACACCTTTTATTCAGAGTAAAACATACCTTTTTCCTCCAGTCTATGCTTTTGTACATTGTAATTTAGTTTATGTAAAGTCATGAAAATACATTATGTTAGATTAGATTGAATTTTATTACCTTATTAAGAGAGACCAGATTTTAACTACTTGGTGAATTTCAACAATGACTGATGAATTTAATCACATTCTCAAATTCTATCAATCACATCTTCCCTTAACGTGTAGTGATAAAATATACAAAATGGAACAGAAAAGAAAAATTTTAACGTTGAATCAACTTCATTCAAGAAATTGAACCTTCTCTATCTATCTACACTATCTTTTTTTGCTATAAAAACAAATATTTATTATTATCTTGCATGCAATTATTGCTTCATTTTAATTCATTCATAATATAAATTTGTATTGTGATTTTAGAAGCCTAAATTCGAAAACAGAAACACATATATCAAGAATATCAAGACAATCCTGTGTATAAAACATTAGAAATCAGCTAGCAAAATTTATATATTAAGATTTATAAATGATCTACTTTATTACATTTACAAACCTAATCACTTGCAATGTCTTGCCTTACATAAAAATCTACACATGACCTTAAGTCCTTAGTATACAGATTATGTAAATACTTATGTAGTGGTCTCCATCTTCTGCACCATAACTGTCTGCTCTTGTTCAGGATGTAAACATTACGATTAAATGTACGATTAAACCAATAATATTTTCAAGATCTTTTTGTGTCGTTCTGCATTTCATTACACATCATTATAAATATCACTGGCCCTTGAGGTCAAGTCAAGTTTATTTCTATAGCGCTTTTCACAACAGACATTGTCTCAAAGCAGCTTTACAGAAATCAACAGTTAAGGTGAATGGTGTGCATTTATCCCTGATGAGCAGCCGTGATGACTTTGGCAAGGAAAAACTCTTTTAGATGTTATGAGGAAGAAACCTTGAGAGGAACCAGGCTCAAAAGGTTCTAGTTCCCTGAGGGAACAAGACGCTGCGTCGCAACGCTATGGGAACACCCCTGCGTCACCACACTCTGAATCACGTGTGTAATCTGACCAATAGGCGTTGGGATGTGACGTCATCGGCGGGCGACGTCACGTAAACAGGAAGCTACAAATGGCTGCGAGATGGACAAGACGCTGGCTCCTGCGAGAGAAGGTAAGCGCCGCAGGGACAAAGGGAGTGTGGCACGGCGACGCAGCGTCTCGTTCCCTCGGGGAACTAGAGTTACGGTCGTAACCTAGAGGCGTTCCCCTTCGGGAACTTGAGCTGCGTCGTAGCGCTATGGGAACGAGTGTCCAATCATGCCACACTAACCAGACCCTGCCTAGAGAGTGAGGGCCTTGGCACCTGCACGTAGGACAGAGGAGCCCAGGGTGGCTCTGAGGTCAAGGTCAAGGTTTGACAAAGGTCAGCAGGGTGGACTAACCGCAGCATCACAGATGTCTTGAAGTGACACTCCAGCGGACCAGGCCGTAGAGGCCGCCACACTCTGGGTGGAGTGAGTTTGGACCCTGAGCAGTGCCGGGAGGCCAGAGGACTCGTGAGCCAACACAATTGCATTCACTACTCATCTGCTCAAAGTCTGCTTATTGGCCAGGAAACCTTTCCTGTTAGGAAGCAGCTGCTCCGACTTCCTCCATGGACTCGTCCTGGTGGCACTGGACACAGTCGGTTCTGTCACTCCTGTTCCTGGGCTGTGAATGGAGGAGTGCAGAATGCCTGTAACACGACATGGTCATGAGGGAGCTGAAGGCACCTTAGGTACGTACCCAGGTTTAGGATAGAGAAACACTCTGGCCATGCCAGGGGCAAACTTCAGGCAAGACGGGGCCATGGACAGAACCTGCAGATCCCCAATCCTCTTCAGTGAGGAAATCGCCAAGAGGAAGGTGGTCTTAATAGACAGAAACCTAAGGGCCACTTCGGCCAATGGCTTTAAGGGGGGCTCTGATAGATCCGCCAGCACAACTGCCAGATCCCAGACAGGCACTCTGGGTCGTGTCCCGGGCCTCAGCCTCCGGTTGCCGTGGAGTAAACGTGTCACCAGTGGGTGCCTACCTAGCGACTGCCCTACAGGCGGGGTGATATATGCCGTGATGGCGGACGCGTAAACCTTCAGGGTCGAAAGGGTTAACCCTGCGGCAAACTGTTACTGTAAGAACTCCAGAACCGAACCGATCGGGCAGTTAACTGGTTCCAGGCCATGGTGCTCGCACCACGATGTAAATAGTCGCCATCATGCGCGTACAACCTCCTCGTGGATGGAGCTCTGGAGTGGAGAAGGGTCTCTACTACCTCGGTTGAGAGACCAGCTACTATGAACTGTGCCCCCTCAGGGCCACAGCCACAGCCTCCACAACTCCGGGCAGGGGGTTAACCAGGGTTCCGCCCACCTGCGAGAGAAGATCCCTCCTGGGAGGAAGTTTTTCTCACAGAGGGCAGTCGAGTAGGGACACCAGATCCGCAAACCATGGTTTGCACGGCCATCGAGGTGCTACCATGCGGAGACGGACTCCATCCCGGTGAACTCTCTCCAAAACTCCAGGGGAAGTGCGATCGGGGGAAAGGCGTACAGGCGTAGCCTCGGCCACGACTGTACCATGGCATCCAGACCTGAGAGACAGGGAACCAGAGGGGACAGTGTGAGGTCTCCTGGGTCACAAAAAGATCTACCTGGGCTCTGTAAAACCTCCGCCATATGAGCTCCACCACAACGGGGTGGAGACGCCATTCCCCAGGCCTCGGGCCCCTGCCTCGACAGGGCTTCTGCTCTGACATTCAACCATCCTGGGATGTAAATGACCCTCAAAGAGAGGAGCCTGTCCCGAGACCACAAGAGGACCGCTTGCGCCAGCATTGCGCCAGCATTGTCCATGCAGATACATGGCGATCTCTCAGGTCTGGGAGAAAGTGTTTTAACCCCAAAAACACTGCCATCATCTCCAGGCAATTTATGTGCCATGAGAGACGTGGGTCGCCCCACAGACCCTGGGCGGAGTGGCCACTCACGTCCATCACGTGACGACACGGAGTCCCCAAATCGGGGCCTCATGACAGAAACGTTCGGTCTTTCCAAACATCCAAGGCTCGAAGGGCATGCCGCGAGATCTTGATAGTACGATACGGGTTCCCCCTGAGGGAGAACCCCCTGCCCCGGAGCCACCACTGGAGGGGCCTCATGTGCAGGAGGCCGAGTGGGATTACGCTGGACGCTGCTGCCATGAGACCCAGCAGCCTCTGGAACTGCTTCACAGTGAGTTGCTGGCCTTCCCACACTCTCCTGACAGCAGTGAGGATGACTTCGACCCGAGCAGGCGACAACCGTGCCTGCATCCTGGTCGAGTCCCACACCATGCTCAAAAAGGTGGTTCTTTGGAGAAAGCACGCTTTTGCTGGCGTTTAGTCGAAACCCAAGCACCTTCATGCAGGCGAGGATGACATCTCGATGCCACATCCCCTGGCGCTCCGAATGAGCCAGAATCAAACAATCATCGATGTAATTTAAAATACGGATGCCCTGGAGTCGCAGCGGGGTCAGTGCTGCGTCGACGCATTTCATGAAGGTGCGGGGCGCGAGTTCTAGGCCGAAGATCTATTCAGATCTATTGTGACCAACCAGTCCCCGGACCTGAGCTGAGTCACGACCTCCTTGAGGGTGAGCATCCTGAACCTAAGCCTCCTGAGAGAATGGTTCAAGGAGTGAAGATCTAGAATGGGATGCAACCTGCCATCCTTCTTCGGAACGACAAAGTACGGGCTATAGAAGCCTGACTCTCAAACCTAGGGGGGGACCACCTCGATGGCCCCTTTACCCAGGAGTGTGCGCAATTCTTGTTCCAGGACCAGAGCCTGCTCGGGTCCCACCAGGGTGGGACACATCCCGTTGAAACGAGGAGGAGAGGACGCGAACTGAATCATGTAATGGTCTTCTATAGTCTGCAGGACCCACCAGGAGACTTCTGGCAGGACTTCCCAAGCTGTCCGAAAGTTCCTCAGGGGAACCTGTCTCTCGGGGCTGTCCTCTGAACAACTCAGAGCAGCTGGGGTGGAGCCATGCAGCTGATGACACCTCGTGAGAGGCAGCGGAACCCCCCATCCACTACGAACCTTCGGGTGAAAAGATGGGGAGTGAACCGCTGGAGGGAAGCTGCGCCCTAAAGCACACCTTGTGGCAGGGCTGACAGACTGGCCTCCATGACCCGAACGGCCGGAGCAGCGTACTGCGGCCGTTGACACCTCCTGAGAGGCGGCAGTTCTCCCCCATCCGTACCAAGACTTTGGTCAGAAGTGGAGGAAGATGCCTGCTGGAGGGAGGCCGTGCTCTGAAGCACATCCTGTGGCAGAGCCAACGGCCTGGCCTCCTGGTGGTGCAGGGGAGGGACGGGCACTGTAGCATGAGGTGTACACTGTCCCCCCGACTTAAGGATCTATGCACCACAGCCCGTTTGTTGGAGGCAAGGGTGACCCTCAGGTCATCCTGCTCTTTCTTCTCTTTCCTAGGCCTCTGTTTCTGAGCTTCGCGGTGCCCGGAAGGACCGGACTGGGGCTGCCGCCAACCAGCCCCACGAGATTGGCGAGGGAGGTACTACTGAAACGCAACCGACTGCTTTTTAGACTCCTGGAATTTGTTTACGACCGCCATCACAGCGTCGCCAAACAGTCCAGGCGGAGCCATCAGTGCGTTCAAAAGCACAGCTCGATCCTTGTCTGGGAGGTCAGACAAGGTGAGCCACAGATGCCTCTCTGTGGCTACCAGGGCCGCCATGGACCGACCAACGGCCCGCGCTGTGTGCTTCATGGCCCGAAGGGTTAAGTCGGCAGCGTGAAGCAACTCCTTAATATCAGCGGTCCCGGAGCTAAGTACTTTATCCAAATCATGTAGCAGGTCAGCCTGGCATGCCTGCAACACACCCATGGTGGTGTAGCACGTAGCGGCTTAGTAGGGAACACCGGAGCCTTCAGTGATGATGCTACGCTAGGGGAGAGATAGCTGGCTAGCGTCTCTTCCACACGTGGCATCGCCCCATAGCCGCATGCCTTAGCCCCAACTACGTTCGCGTAGAGTGATGAGAAAAAGTACGCGCTGAGTATGGGGTTTCCCAGGATCTGGACACCTCGGTGTGCAGATCGGGAAAAAACGGCAGGCCCCGGCGCCACAGTGGAAGTGACACAGGACGCAGAAAACACTCATCCAGCTTACTGGGTGCACGCTGTTTCTGCTGCTCCACCAGCCAAGGTAGATACAGCTTAGCTACAGCTCGTGTCACGACCTCGAGGAGCTCCTCGTACAGCACAGGCTGTGAGGAATCCACGGGTTCGCTAGCATCCATCAGCTCTCCTTCCTCGGAGGGAGAGACATGTAATGCCGCGCTGCTCGCTCCGGGAGAAGAAGCAACCATCGGGCCTGCTTCTCCGAGAGAGCAGGAGCTCGATTCAGCAGACGAGGCTGAAGAGGACTCATCCGACTCCAACGTCGCTGCTATATCAGCCTGCGAGCCCCACGAGTGCCGGCGCCGCTTTGCCTCAGCAAGAGCGGGACTGGAGCAGCGAGGGAGAGAGCTCTTTTTGAAGAACGCTCTCCAGGAGCGAAGCGTGCACATAGCCAGGTGGCTACAATGCGAGCAATCGACTCCCTCGAGAGCCGATTGTGCATGCTCAACTCCTAGGCAAACAACACACCGATCATGCGAATCCTTTCCGGTAATAAAACGCGGACACGGATGAACACACTTACGGTAATTCTGTCTGCCAGCCATCACTCAATCAGAAAAACACAGCGAAACAGCGCTTACCTGAACGAGCAGAAGCTAGCGTCTTGTCCATCTCGCAGCCATTTGTAGTTTCCTGTTTACATGACGTCGCCACACCGATGACGTCACGTCCCAAAGCCTATTGGTCAAATTACACACGTGGTTCAGAGCGCGGTCACGCAGAGGCGTTCCCATAGCATTACGACGCAGCTCGAGTTCCCGAAGGGGAACAAGAGTTTTATCATAAATCTTTCAACAATACAGAACACTGGAGAGAGAGAACTAACATGAGCACTAAAGTGTAAGATTATAAGTAATGTTCTTTCTACAGTCTTATACAGTCTTTATGGTTATAAAACTAGAAACTACTGAGCAACTCATAAAATAGCTCAACATTTGTGATCATCACAGATCCAACACCAGCTTCTCCATGCCAGAGCCTTTAACATTCCAGGAGGTCCAATGTTAAAACTCCACACATGTAGTGGGATCCAATTGGCACTGGTACGTCTCTAGATAGTTCGGGATGTTTGCGAGTTTGGCGTCTACGTCTTTAAAGGTTCATAATATTCATGAGGTGGGACGTGACTGGAGCTGGCCAAACCTCAGGATGCCTCGGGATGGGGAGAGAAAGAGAAGCAGTGGAGAGAAATTAGTGTAGCTGCTGTTCATGATATTAACAGCACAAGTTGATAATGTGCATGGGATTAGATGTTCTGGAGCACAGGGTTATGATGTGAGACGTATGTTATGTATAGGCTTTGATTAAAAGATACGTTTTTAATCTGCACTTAAACTGGGAGTGTGTCTGAACCCCCGAACACTGTCAGGAAGACAGGTCCTAAACAATCAGTAATGTACTGACATTGCTATGTCTGGTTGCATGCCATAATCCCCAGCCTGGCCACTAAATAATAAAATAAAATAAATCATTTTAATATAATGTGAAAAAAGCACCCAAAAATAGTGTACCATAGGTAGATGTTTTGCAAGCAATTGGTGGACAGCTGAAGGGGTTCTCACTGGACAATAAAGACTACATCTGACACTACATGACCTTAGTTTAGAGACTGTTGCATCTTTTTGTTTATATTTGCATTTCTGGATGCCTTACAGCTAAACAAGCTAGCTGTGTACAGAAATGTAGTTCTAAGCAGTAAGCCTCTTGACAGTGGCTGCATCTGATGGTGACTTTATCAACTTGGAGGAGTGCACATTTACATTTACATTTGTGACATTTAGCAGACACCCTTATCCAGAGCGAAGTACAAAAGTGCTTTGAGTCTCTAGTAACGAATAAATCTACACTGGTATGCAAGATTACAAATTTAATATAAATATAAAGTCAGTTCCCCCTGACCAGGTGCTCTGCCTAACCACAGCTGAAGTGAGGAAAACTCTATGCAGAGTTAACCCACGGAAGTCTGCTGGACCAGACAACATTCATGGCAGAGTGTTCAGGAAATGTGTACAACAGCTAGCGGATGTCTTCACCGAGATATTCATCTCCCTGAGCAGCGCCACTGTTCCTACGTGCCTCAAGACAACGACCATCATTCCTGTGCCGAAGAAGTCTTCTGTCTCCTGCCTCAATGACTATCGTCCCGTTGCACTCACACCCATTGTGAGGAAGTGTTTCGAGAGGCTCGTCATCAGACACATCAATACCCAGCTTCCACCGCCACTGGACCCCATGCAGATCGCATATCGTCCAGACCACTCCACGGACGATGTCATCTGCACAACCCTCCATCTGGCCCTCAACCACCTAGACAACAAGGACTCATATGTAAGGATGCTATTCATAGACTTCAGCTCAGCATTTAATACGATTGTCCCTCAGCAACTGATTGAGAAGTTGAGCCTACAAAGCCTGAACTCCTCCCTCTGTAACTGGATCCTGGACTTCCTGTCTGGGAGACCTCATTCAGTCCGGATCGGAAACAGGTGTGGAGCCAACAACCTGACTCTGAACGTCGACAAAACTAAAGAGATGGTTGTTGACTTCAGGAGAACACAGAGCGACTATTCTCCACTGATCATCGATGGTTCCTCAGTGGAGATCGTCAAGAGCACCAAATTCCTTGGTGTTCACTTGGCGGATAACCTCACCTGGTCACTCAACACCAGCTCCATCACCAAAAAAGCCCAGCAGCATCTTTACTTTCTGAGAAGGCTGAGGAAAGCCCATCTCCCTCCCCCCATCCTGACCACCTTCTACAGAGGGACCATTGAGAGCATCCTGAGCAGCTGCATTACTGCCTGGTTTGGGAATTGCACCGTCTCGGATCGCAAGACCCTACAGAGGATAGTGAGGATGGCTGAGAAGATCATCGGAGTCTCTCTCCCCTCTATCATGGACATTTACACCACACGCTGCATCCGCAAAGCAAACAGCATTGTGGACGACCCCACACACCGTCACACACACTTTTCACATTCGGGCCGCCACAACCACACTGTGCAATAGTTTCTTTCCTCAAGCTATCAGGCTACTCAACAAAGAACTGAACTGAACTCTCTCACACACACACACACACACACACACACACACACAACTGTGTGACTGATCTGTACAAACCGGACTCAACACACATCATACACACTAGGGAGGCAGAGCAGAACCTAAAAACATATCAGACCTAAAAACAGCAAGGGCTAAATTATCGCTGAACATTCAACAACACCATTTCTCAGCAGATTTCACCAATGATCAAAAACCATGGGCGGTCTTATCTGCAAGGTGATTGTCAATGGTGAAAGGAAGACATTACATTTCTTTAACAGTCAGAGAACCCTACCTGGTCCCACACCACCAGCCCCATAAACAAAAAAGTCTCTAATTCCTGTTAAACAAAGGCCCAGCTCCCACCACCCATCCTCACCATGTTCTTCAAAGAGACTATCAAAAGCTTCCTAAGCAACTGCATCACTGCTTAATTTAGGAATTGGCACTGTCTCTGATCTCAAGACCCTGCAGTGGATAGTGACGACAGCTGACAATTTCAGGCTCCATCATGGATATTTTCACGCACATGCTACATCTGTAAAGACACCAAATTGACCAGATTGTGTAACAGTTTCTTTCCTAGAAGCCATCATAAGGCCTGGAGTTCGATTAACAGCTCTACCAAACTGCCAGTGCTGTGCCTCTAACTCTCAACTGCTGAGTTGTAACATACAAATGGGATAACTGTAAATCACTCTGGATAAGGACATCTTTCAAACGGCATAAATGTATATGTAAAAGTGTGTTGACTGTGTTGGGCTGGGTTTCAGGGCACATAGTAGATGGGACCAAAATGCAGTACGCAATCTGAGAAATATTAGTCATTCTCTTTAAAGAGTATAGCAGGGAAAAGACAGCAGTTCAAACAGTTAAATAATAACAGTTTTAAGACAGCCAAAACACAGAGCAAAAACACAGTCTAAAACAACAGTTCAAAAGTCCAAATACCTACAAACAGATTAAGGGAGTGCAGGCAGAATCCAAATCCAGTAGAACAATGAGGTCTGGTGGGGAAGAAGTGAGAATGGCATTCTTAAATAGTGGTGAAAAATTGGCGACATCCTAGAAACGTTAGCCGCTAAATAAACCCAGAAGTGCTTGATACTCACTGGTATCACTTCTCTCCTTTTTTCTATATGTTATCGATATTATTCCCAGGACACTCAGCGTATGTTAATGACACCTAGCACCACAAATCTACCGCTGCTTGGCCCTTGAGCAAAGCCCTTAACCCTCAACTTCTTACTTGTGTAAATAACTTCAGTCCTTCTGGATAAGTGCATCTGCCAAATACTATAAATATAAATGTCCAAATGGCTCAGTATTGATGACGTAATAAAACACTGCCAAGTTTCTAAAGTTTCTGCCAAAGGTCATCTTACTGACTGACCATGCAGTGTTGCATGTACTGTGCAGGTTCTACAACGATAATAAGATAAATAATTGGTTTGATCAGACCAGTTGATCAGATAAAGATTAGATCAGGATCTGATAACCCCATCCTGTTGGTTACTGATAAAAGATGGAGCACCTTGGTGCAATCAGAGACCAGGTGGATATAGCCGAGTGGTGTAGGCCTATTGGCAGACTGGATACCTGGACCCTACAAGTGCCATAACACTCTATAGAGAGTGTCTAATGTCTGCTTCATGTGGTTTACTTAGAAGTGCATTACTTCAGGAAGCTTGCAATGCAGCTACCGAGTAGAGAATGTTAAAGGTGAGGTTTAAAAATACTTATAAAAAATTTTCAGAACAAACATCATTCCAGAAGAAAATCAAGAATACCAGATCATTCAATTACTTTTCTGCCAAATGATAATCATATCAGATTCAAACAAAAATATAGAATTTAAATAATTCTCCATTCCATGCTTTCTAATTGCATTTCTAAATAATCACATTATATTCCCGTCATAATCATTTTTTTATACTATAATCCATTGTTAGGTGCAAAACTCCAAGGATTGCTCACACACCCACAATTCAACTGTATGTAACCTAGCATTAACACCTGGGGTTTGAAATAAACATTTGACCTCTGAGGTAAAGTTAACAAATATTCTAGGTCTCTGGGTGGATAATGGAGTAGTGAAATAAGCATCATCACCTCATAGTTTGTATCATGATGCTCTGGCACTGTCCCTGAATTAGTAGTCAGCATTAATTGCCTTGAGTTTGTTAGTTTGTTCCTGGTAAGAGAACATAGTTGTACTGAAACAAATTATTTTACCCATGTTAAATGTGGTGACTTGTATTTTGTTATATGTATTATTTTTTTCCCAGGTCTTGAAGTGACAATGGATGGAGGCACATATTTTACTGATTCGAATTTAACACGTTTTATGACTTTTCTGACCTTCGAGTCATTGGACATATCACCATCCATTGCTTTTTTAATATTCATTTTTACCATCATCACATATTGTCTAATTTTGCTCTTCCATTCTACGCTACTTGTGACTATTGCTGCAAAAAGGAATCTGCACGAGCCGATGTACATACTGCTGTTTAATTTGTCCTTATGTGACCTAATGGGAGCTACAGGTTTTTACTCTCAGCTGCTTTGCAGTATATTGTCACAGAGAAGAGAAATCTCCTACCCTGCTTGTGTCTTACAAGGCATCGTAATTCACCTCTATGGAATGGGATCTCTTTTAATTCTCACTGTTATGGCTTATGACAGGTACATTGCCATTTGCATGCCTTTGAGATACCACAGTTTGATGACCAGAGATACCTGGTCAAACTCATTTGTATGGTCTGGTGCATAAGTTTGTCTATTATTGGGATTTTATTTGTGCTCACATTAAGCAAAGAGATCTGCAGGACCAATATAGTGGATGTGTACTGTAATAATCCGTCTTTAATGAAGCTAAGCTGTGAGGATATGAGAGCGGTTAACTACTACGGCTTGTTTACTATAGCTCTGGTACAAGGCTCTTCCATTCTGATTGTATCGTTAACGTATATCAAAATCCTAATCATCTGTCTTTCTTCAAAAGAAAAACAATCTATTAGTAAGGCGATGCAAACCTGTGGGACGCATTTAGTTGTTTTTCTGTGTTTTGAAATCAACACATTCCTAATGCTGATTTCTCACAGGTTTGAATCCATATCTCCACACTTACGGAGGGCTTTTGGTGTTTCAGTTGTAGTCTTTCCCCCGATTCTTAATCCTCTGATTTACGGGTTGAAAACAAGGGAAATTCGACAAACAATTTTTAAGTTCTTACCAAGAAAGGTTTTTTCTATCTAACACTTACCAAAAAAAAAAAAACCACTGTAATGCACCAAATCAATTCAAGGCTCCTAATATAAAACCTGCACTGAAATTATTCATTGATATTCCATTTAAATATATGAATGCTATATTGAAATGTTATTCCTAATATTGAACAAGATTTCTTTTATGGTCAAATAAAAGTAAATTAGTCTATTAAACAAACATAATGGTAAGTGGGCTGATGAGCTGTTAGCAGACTTGCTAAATTGTCTTAAAACCTGGAATCTTAACTATGATGTTCAGTCATCTAAAGTAAATATTTTGTCCTGTTATGATTTATGATAAGTATTATAAATTTGACTTTGGTTATAGTGCACCCTATTCATATTATATACCGTGGAGGGTTTACTCAACAACCATGAAGGTGGATTTAGACAGTAATAAATATAAACAGTCTGCTACAATTGCTTACCGAAGTCTCCATCAGTGAACAATTGATAACCTCAACAGTAATTAACTATAATGAATAGAAATCTGGTGTTGAGGATGTTTCCTTTTAAGTCTGGTTGCTCTTAAGGTTTCTTCCTTAGACCATCTCAGGGAGTTTTCCTTCACCAAAGTTGCTGATGTTTTGCCCCAGTAGGTATAAACTTATTAAGACTATTGTATGACTATAAAACTGTATAGTCCAAATCTGTTTAATTCTGTAAAGTTGCTTCGGGGAAATTTCGATTGTTAAATAGAACTGAACTGGATTAGCGACAGCAAAAACAAGGAATGTTATTTTACAGTACTATTCTCAATAAATGACTGTTAATAAGCAGCAAAAAAAATTATTTTGGCATAATGTATCTGAATATAATGATGAATCTGAAAATAAAATAAACAACTTTGTTATTATTTTAATTGGAAAGTTTAAGACATTTTAAACTGCTGAAAGTAGGAGAGACATACTTTATTATTATAAGTTTACACTGAAAATAACATATACAAGTATTTAGTCATTTGTAAGAA
This sequence comes from Silurus meridionalis, assembly GCF_014805685.1. Taxonomy (NCBI): domain Eukaryota; kingdom Metazoa; phylum Chordata; class Actinopteri; order Siluriformes; family Siluridae; genus Silurus; species Silurus meridionalis. Next base: position 23,438,751 of record NC_060895.1, read on the forward strand.
TGTTTTTTCTTCACTATTCTAACATAGCTCAGGCCAGGTATGCGCTCTAACAGAAGTGGCAATTGTATATATTGTATGCATGAATAGTTAAAAGATTTAAAGTATATTGTGTCTATAAATACTTGTATGTATGAATGTGCTGAACCTGGGTACGTCCAATATATTGTATTTAATACACACACACACACACACACACACACACACACACACACACACGCACACACACACACACTAGTTTGTCCATGCGACACCTTTTGTATCACTTGAATTATATTACTTTCTATGAAGAATCTGATTATAGCAACATAAATCTATTTTAATTCTGATTTTCGCATTAAAACTCAGTGTTTTGTACTAAAACCCACAATGCATTATGGAAATTGGCCAGAGTTTGCTCAACAAGCAAGGGTTATTGATCAGAAGATTGGGGGATCAAAACCTTGCACTGCCAAGCTCCTATTATTGGACCCATGAGCTCCAGGGGTGTCATATCCTGGCTGAACCTCCACTCTAATCCGGGCTTTCTAACAAACTGGGAAATGTGATGTAATGCATGTGTGATAAATTCACCACTGTTCACCACATACCAGACACTATATGGACAACAGAGATGGCAAAAGTACACACAGTACTATAATTCACTGCACTCAGTAGAAGTACAGATACTCATGTTGTAAAAGACTGCACTTTTTCCCTCAAGTTAAAGTCAAGAGGTTTGAGCTCTGACATGTTCTTCAGTAAAAAGTAGTGATTATTACTAGCTGTTTTAGTGTCACACTGTAACTGGACCTCACATGATATTAATATGTTAATACTATTGCTTTAAAGGGATTAAAATATTTAATCGTGATTAATTAAATAATTGTGATGCGTTAACTCGTGATTAATCACAAATTAATCGCACATTTTTATCTGTTTTTATTGTACCTTCAATTAACACTTTTCAAGTTTTTAATGAACTTAATTCTAACAGACATTATAAATATATAAATTTCACTTAAAATCTCTCCCTTTGTTATTAATTATTTTATATTTATTTAATTATTTTACACCCTGGAAATGAATCGTTTATAATTAAAAGATATTAAAGTATCTAGAGTTTAATGTTTATCTATTTATTTATTTATTTGTGGTTGTTTTAATTGTTAAATATGGTACGTGGCTCCTTCAAGAATTATGATACGGTTCCGGTTGCTTTTCCTCAGTCCGCGGCTGAGAAAAGATCAATGCTGAAATTGTCTGGAAAGGCCATGTTTAGCAATTAAAAAAAGATTTTTTTTTCGGTGAACTTTATTCTTTTTTTATATCTAAGTGAATAAATGTGTGTTGCATTTTGATAATGTTCAAAGGGAAATGCGAGCTGCATTAATCATGAGTTAATAAAATTAGAGAAGTTCAAATGAATTTGCCCTAACGTGTTATTAACGCGTTCCTTTTAACAGCCCTAATTAATACTAAATAGTTGTCAATTTTATTATTTGATATATTTCTATACCATATAGAACAGAAGCAGAGAAAAGATGATGATGATCATGTGATCAGTCATGTTTACATCACTGACGCCCTCTGTCTTATCCACATTAACCCCAGACTTCTTACTGCCTTCTGCCTGCTCATTGTGAGCATCATAAACTACCGTAATTTCCCAACTATAAAGCGCACCCAAATATAAGCTGCACCCACTTTAGAAAGACTTTTATTTTGAAGATAAATAAGCCGCACCTGCCAATAAGCCGCAGGTGTCTACACTAATAAACTTTACACAGGCTTCAACGAAAGACAGTGTCTGTTACACAGTGTAACGGGTGAAATATGTTGTGGCTCCTTTAAGAGCAGAGTGGTATTTTGGGAATAGCCTGTTTCCACATTTTTCCGGTATTACTGCATGTGTGCAAGGCCGAGTAATATGTCCTTATTATTTTCTGATGCTCATTTCTAAGTTTCTTTGACTAAACCGTAACGCTGTTGCCAAGAAAAATAAAAAAGCACGAGTTTTGGAAACCTGTCTGATTTCTGTTGTAACTGGAGTTAGCGAGCTCTCCCATGACCCTGATACAACGCGTTACAACGACTTGTATCTAAACAGTAACCTACCAAGAAAGTCATTGTTCACTGTCTTCCTCCTTCCTTTCACAACTATTTCTCTCGAGTGTTTTTCTTTTGGCATCGTTGTGCGTTTAAAAATCACCATCGGTGAATCTTTTCTCCCGATGCCGTGCAGCTCAGAACACAGGTGAAGTGTGTTTTCATGCCCGGTTGTTTTCAGCGTGACAAATGATACACATTTCCTGTAGACAGTCCGAGTGAGCGGCAGGTCAAACGTCAGAGGAACATCATCCATATTTTTGATGTGCTGCGGCCCGATTCAGCGGGAGCGTGATTTAATATAAAGAGTTTCATTGGTTCACCTAAAAAATCCATATATGAGCCGCTTCGTTGTTTAAGCCGCGGGGTTCAAAACATGGGAAAAAAGTAGCGGCTTATAGTCCAGAAAATACGGTAGTCTACGTCTGTGGTGTGTCAGAGACAGGAAATAATACACCAGTGGTAGATTGTAAAAGCCACACAAGAAATAGGTTAATGTGCTGAAAACGCATTAAGAAGAAAATATATTATCATGTCAACAAATAGATTAAAGCTAAAGTAACGAGTCTGGTTTGTAAATATAAGAAGTAGAAAGTACAGAAATTTGTGTATAAAATATAATGAGTAAAAGTAAAAAGTTGTCCAAAAAATAAATATTAAAGTACCGATGCCAGAAAAATAACGAACTTCGTTACTTCCCATCTCTGATGAACAAAAGTATTGTACACACTTTTCCAGCCATAAGTGGTTCCTATAAAGTTGAAGGCAGGCAGTTTTACAGGATGTCTTTAGATGTTGTTAAAACTGGAGACCCAAACCTGTTCCAGCATGACAATGACACTGTGTACAAAGCCAGTTCCATAAAGATATGCTATATATATTTATATTTATATATATATATATATATATATATATATATATATATATATATATATATATATATATATATGTTTACATTCATCCCAAAGGTGTTCACTAGTTTTTATTTCACTGCCATAGCAATCAAATTTACCTTTTTTTTCATTTCATCATTACACTTTTTTACAGTGCAAAATTATGAGGAATTAAACTATAATTTAATTGTTGATAAGTGAAAAACTTTGATGAAACGAGTTGGTTGTATTGCAAAAAAAGGGACTCATGCACCACTTATACACTGTCCAACTGCCTTTCTGCACGTATACCCAGAGGTGATTTCTTCTACCACATTCTGTGGTTAGCACCAGACAGAAGACGAGACAAACAGCAAAACGAACAGTGGAAAATAAGATCGAGAGCACAAGTTAATGGGGTCATGTTTAGGTCCCACATTTGCTACAGGAACATACATACATACATACACACAGTGTTGGGCAGTAACGCGTTACTGTAACGCAGTTATGTTTGACAGTAACTAATACTGTAACGTGTTACTTTTTAAATAAAGTATCTCCGTTACCGTTACCGTATGGTGCGTTACCCGCTACTTTATTAAATGAATTAATTTTGGCTGAAGTGTAGACTACAGTCTAACCTGCTTACAGCAGCGTCGCATTGTAGGATTGGTGGATGAAAGTGGCTTCTGCATCATAAAAGCTGTTGTGTTGAGCTCTTAAAAATTTTCCTTTTACAGCTTAAGTATGAAAACTATCAACAATGTAGAACAGAACACCGGGCTTGTCAAGGCATGGAGTTTCTGGAGGATCTTCAACAGATTGGAGTTGCTGTTTATCGCAGTAGATACGAGCTTCGAACCAGAAAGACACAGCTTACATTTGACTAAAAAGTTTTTGTCTTTATGTTCAACTAAAGTGAAATAATGAGCATATTTCCACTTTGCGAAACTCGTCTTGCTCTCGCCTCGACTCGCCATTACTGCCGCACAGACCTGAATAAACGGAGACACGTCCACAGTGCGTCTTCTTCGTGTTTACAGTGGTTAGTTAACTAATTCTTAGTAACTAGCACAACACTGGGAACATACATACATACATACATACATACATACATACATGAGTTGATGATTAAAGGCAATGCAAATAAGTGATGAATTTGTTATGGCACCAATCAGATCAGAAATTCAATTAGGCCGTGTCGGTCTTTCGCCTCTGCTCCCATGATGCTGGGTCTTAATGGTCTTAATTATGTGTCCATTTTGTGTTCCACCACTCCTAAGGGTGTTTTTGTGCCTTTTGTGATAATACCTAATTTACCTTATTTAGGTATTTTTAAGGAATGAACTAAAAAATACTGGAATATAATTCATATTTAACATCAAAAAAGAAAGGTGAATATAATTGTAAAGTGTTTGTGATGATGCATAGGTTAGGATTAAATACACCTCACTCATTCAGGTTATGTGTAATACTTTTTATAAATACTGCAAAAATATATTTTTTCAAAGAAAAATCCAGGAAGCTAACAACAGTCTTGGAAGAATTGCGTGACAAACTTGTTTTTCTTCAGACATGCTGACATTGTAGATACTGTATTTTTACTTTTTTGTTTGTAATGACTTCCATCTCAGACATAAACAGTAACATATCCCAAAGGCGTTATTAGCAACAGTGTTTATTAGTGCAACCAGCCACATAATCATGGGAAAAGGTCTCACAGGATTAATTACTGTGTACAAGTGGCAGGATATCATTAGCTGAATCCCCTTTACATTTAATTAATGAAAGGATTGGTGTTCAGAGACACTGTGGCCTAATTCTGTGTCCAGAGGTGTGGCAATGTTTTGATGTGAGAATGAGAGAACAACAATAAACTCAATAATCCTCTACCTTCAAGATAGTAAGATCCATGAAGATATGCTTTGCATAGTTTGGAGTGAAAGCTTTTGAGTTGCCAGCTATTGAAGACCTTTGGTATGAATTAGAATGCTGACTGCACTCCAGGCCTGCTCACCTCACCTACATCAGTATCTGACATTTCCAACCATATGTGGTTCTTCTCCACACTTTTTGTTTCTCCACACCATTGTAAAGGATATAATTTTCCATTCACTTGAACTAGGAGACCCAAAACTGTTCCAGCATGAAGATGCCCCTGTGCACAAAGCCAGCCCATTGAAGATATGCTTTCCATTATTGAGAGTGAAGGATCTCCTGCTATAAAGCTCTAACCTGTCTTTACTAACAGGCTGAATGAATCTCATACAAATCTCCAACAGCACATTCTAAAATCTAGTGAAACATCTCTCCAGAAGAGCTGATTAGAGCTTATTATACCAGCAAATGGAGAATAAATAAGGATCGGAAAGCAAATAACAATTAGATGGTCATGTGTCCACAAATATTTCTCTATATCAATGTAGCAATAAAGATTTTGCCCTTGCAAAACAAATTTTTAATGGCATTTAAAACAAACGAAAAATCAATTGCTAAAGATCGGTTTTTCCTACATTCTTTGTTCTCTTTCATTTATTGATCCATTCCTTTTTGCTTCACTCACAATTCAGACTCCTGTAGCACCAGCTCCTCATGGATGATCCCAGGATATTCCCTGAACATCTGTGAGATACATTTTCTCCAGAAAGTGCTTGTTTTACTTATATCTAAATGTTTATTAAGCTGCTTTACTGTAATGCCTATTAATAAAAGTGCTATAGAAATAAAAGTTATTGATTTGGTCAGCCACAGGGTACAATAGGAATAAGACCAGTAACTTAGCAGAAGAAGCGGATTTTAATCAGCAGTACACAAAACCCAAAGCACGTGATTATAAGTTCATTTTTAACGTCATAGACATTCTTATTCAAAATCAACAAGGGCTCAGAGATATATAATCTAAAACACTCTCTTTCTAACATGACAAATCCTTCTACCTTAGTGGTAAAGCAAACAAAAATTTGCCCTAGAAAAATAACACTTCATCATGGCTTTCAACCTTCTGAACCAGGGGTGTTTCATCTTTTCCACAAAGGGACAGTGTGGATTCAAGTTTTTCGTTCCAACCAAGCAAGTCCACACCAAATTCAACCTGTTTAAATCAAATGATTTTCATTTTCAATAACTATCAGGTGATCGGTTGATTGATTGGAATGAAAACCTGCACCCAAATCGGCCCTTTGTGGAATAGACTGGACACCTCTGGTCTTAAGAAACCAGTAAGAGATACAATTAAAGAACAAATGAAAGAGTTAAAAAATATGTAAGTTCTTACTGGTCCGACTGAAACTCCATCTCCAACTCCATCTGACTTTCCAGATACACAAAAAACCTACTTAATTACAGAAACAAATTACGATGTTACTTTCCACCACTGATTAAACGTTGACGCCCAAACAGTTGGATATCAGTGACCAGTTTATTTAACACACAGGGTTTTGGTCACGTACAGCAGATCAACTGGACATCTGGGAAAATGCCACATTTTTCTTCAGTCTGTTGACATTTAGTAAAGTGCAACTCTGTAATACACACTGATCTGGAGATCTTGTATAACCTGGGGTCGTTTTCAGCTCTGAGATCGGTCAGGGTCAGGAATACAGAGCTCTGCTCAAATGTCTTATCGTATATTTTAGTCAATGTGCATTTTGTGTAGTATTACAGATTTACTGTCCTTTGAAAATATCAACATACAGCCATTATTGTCAAAATAACTGGCAACAAAAGTGAGTACACCCTCAGTAATAACAGCTATATGTCCTGTATCATCTGATCACATGCACATTATCAACTTGTGCTGTTATTATCATGAACAGCAGCTACGCTAATTCCTCTCCACTGCTTCTCTTTCTCTCCCCATCCCAAGGCATCCTGAGGTTTGGCCAGCTCCAATCACGTCCCACCTCATGAAGATTATGGACCTTTGAAGAAGTAGATGCCAAACTCACAAACATCCCGAACCATCTAGAGATGTTCAGTGCCAGTTGGATCCCACTGCATGTGTGGAGTTTGGACACTGGACCTCCTGGAGTGTTTAAAGGCTCTGGCATGGAAAAGCTGGTGCTGGATCTGTGATGATCACAAATGTTGAGCTCAGTAGCTCCTAGTTTTATAACCATAACGACTGTATAAGACTGTAGAAAGAACATTTACTTATAATCTTATACTCCAGTGCTCATGTTAGTTCTCACTCTCCAGTGTTCTGTATTGTTGAAAGATTTATGATCACACTCTTGATGTCACCCAAATGAGGATGGGTTCCCCTTTTGAGTCTGGTTCCTCTCAAGGTTTCTTCCTCATAACATCTAAGGCAGTGTTAGATGACAAGTTTTGACATGTTCACATAGGGTGTACTTACTTTTGTTGAGAGTTACGTATTTAGACATTAATGTCTGAGTTCTTTTCAGAGGACAGTAAATATGTACTGTATACAAACTGCACATTGATACTCTAAAATATATCTAAGTTTCAATAGTATTGTCCCTTGAGAAGATACTAAAATGATTGCTGAAATGTTAGGGGTGCACTCACTTTTGTGAGATACTGTGCAGTCATCCTGTGAGCTTCTTATGACAATGAGATGTGAGAGTTTTTCACTTGACCTCAATTTGATTGACCTGCTTTACATTTACTAAAGTCAGAAAAACCCACAACTGATGATGGCTGAAGGTCTGGCAAGACATCGCAAACTCAATTATATTACTCATATTATTTTATTTCGAATTCATTAAAGTGGAATACAGAGTTATTTCCTAAATACATGGTCTTGAGCAGTGGTGGACAGTAACGAAGTAAATGTAATGTATGTCGCATATCACAGTACTTTTGATACTTAAATAAATTTGAAGACAAAAACTTCAAGTGAAAGTTTAAAGGGACACGTTTACGGTTTACTGGAGATTTACTGAGAGTATCTCTACTTCATCCACCACTGTCTGTTTCCATGTGACTTTCCATTTATAAAGGATTATATAGGCAAAGGATTCTTTAAGGGTTGTCCAAGGATTAAAAACGTGCATGTAGCACGTTTTGGGGACAAAGCGAGGGAGGCGAGATTGAGATGGTTTGGAAGGAGGAAAAGAGGAAGACCAAGAAGGAGGTTTATGGATGTGGTGAGGGAAGACATGCAGGTAGTTAGTGTGACAGAGGCAGATGTAGAGGACAGAGGGGTTATGGAGACGGATGATTGCTGTGGCGCCCCCTAATGGAAGAAGCTGAAAGAAGAAGAAGAAGATTCTTTAAGGGTTGTCTTTATAGACACAGGTTTACAAGTTTCTCCTAAAATTCTACATTGGCAAACTGTTTCACAGTTGTAGAGTTCTAGCTGGAAACTTCCACCAGAATAGATTCAGACAAGAGAAGAACATCCCATTGTTCAGACTCAACTTAATTTTTTTGCTACAAAATTGATACCTCATGGACTGGAAGGTGTGCAGAATTAAGAAGTGGTGCTGAGGGAAGTTCACACTTGTAGGACTAAGGCCTAGTTAAAACTCCAGTAGGATTTGGACTGACCCTCTTTCTTGTTCCATTCACAAGAGATCAACTACTAGGCTGTTTCCAGAACACATGTTCACACTGGTCACAGAGAACCCCCTGTCCTGCACAGTTCTGTTTTTTTCTACTCTAACAGACCAATTTCTGTGAGCTGATTACCTGAATCAGGCGTGTTTGGAGCAGATAAGCCTAAGGGCCTTACTCAAGGGCCCAGCAGCATCAGCATGGCAATGCTGAAGCTTGAACCCCCAACCTTATGATGAGTGACCCAGAACCACCACTGCCTATATGTTGTTAGAATAAGCGCCATTCTTCTGGGAAGGCTTTACTCTAGATCGCTCACAGTCTGGACTGATTACGTTCCATGGGGTTGAGGAGATCAGGGATGTGTGCACGACCCTCACGTTCTTCCACGCCAACCTTCACACACCACGTCTTCATGAAGCTCGTTTTGTGCACAGGAACGTCATCATGCTGAAACAGCGTCTGAACCTGTATTTTTTTATTCTTATCTTATTATTTCTATTTTTGTTAATGACATTGATTTAGTTTTTAGTTACTAACCCTAGATATTTATTTTTTTACATTATAATGAGAATGTCTATATATTTATAGTACTATATAAAGATTAGAAAGCTTTTATTTAATATTTTTCTTACTTATATTCCTATTGAATTTTTAGCTATGAAAATAACCCAAATTTTTTTTTCACTTTTATATTTGTAATAATTTTATTATATTACTCTTTCTGTTACTGCTCTGGTTTACTGCATTTATATGTATTTATATATATATATATATATATATATATATATATATATATATATATATATATATATAATGTAAATTTTATATCAATAAATAAAAAAATAAAGCTATAATTTTATATTTTTTACTTGTTTATTATATTATCCTTGACATTTTAGATACAAGAATAACCCCAAAAGTAACTCAGTACTTTTATTTATATTTGCAATATTCATTATTACTCATATTTTTGTTCATGCCCTTATTTTATTAATTATTTAAAATCTTTTATAATACTTGCTATTGATGTTTTAAAGCACACTGAGAGTCTATATATATATAAAATGTAAATGTCTATATTAATAAAGATGATTATGACTTATTGTTATTATTATAAAGCTAAATATTATTTAGCATTTTAAAAAATAAAAATAATTTTTATAGAAATGTTATCTATAAAAATAACTCAAAAAAATAACCTAGTACTTTTATTATATTATTATTGTAATATTTCATATAATTAGTATCGATTCCAGTGAAGGGAAAGTTACACTCTAGAGCGTACCGAGGTGTTTAATTCTACAACTTGGTGGCAACAGTTGAGGAAGAACCACATACTGTAGATGGTCCTGTACTGGTCTGGGGTGCACATACTTTTCCCCAAATAGTCTGTAATGGAATACAGAATGTTTGAAAAAAATTGAGAAGCTCATTTCCAGTTTCTCGAGACTAAAATGAATGAAGATGAATCCTCAGCGGTGAAGTGGTCATCAAACTTGTTCTTTTATATTCATAACACCTGATCGTGAAAAACAGAGGAACAAAGTCTTTCATGCTATGAGGTGTGTGAAGAGTCAGGAGGAGGGGTGTGTGTGTACTCCTCAGGGGTCTGTGTGTCTTTTTGGTGTTCAGCCAACATCTCGGTTAACTTCATGGCCAGAACAGGATTGTGGGTCTCTGCTGCCACCTGGTGATCAAAAAACAGAATTAGTCTTGATTTTCCACAAGCCTGGTCTCTTCTTCCTTCTTCTTCATGAGCCTCTTTCTTTCTTCCTTCCTTTCCTTCTTTCTGTCAGTGCTTTTAAAATAGTCAAAAAGTAATTTTATTTATTTATTATTATTCGTGTTAAAGACAGGCTGGTGCAGGAAAGAGCGTTTACAGCTCCTACAATGTGAGAACTTGTTCTGCAGATGTTCCACCATGCTAAAAGTAACCCCAAGTGGATAAAACATCTAAAACAACTTACAGCACAGTAAAATTCATCAGCATTGATGGGATGCTATGGTCGGAGTCGACCATGATACAGCACCACTGGATTACAGTGGGGTTAAGGGCCTTGATCAAAGGGCCCAAAAAATGGCAACTTGTCAAAACCAGGGCTTGAACCCCTGCTGACCTTTTGATCAGTAATCTAAAGACTTAACCACTGAGCTAACCACTCCCCAAAGTGGTACCATAAAGGTCCCAAATCATTCGGACCACCAAGACCAGACTGTATAAAACTGATATGTATAACTGCAGTCTAGGGCTAGGCGATATATCGATATATTATCCCCATCGTGAAAAATGATTAGGCGATACTTTTTTGTGAGATATCGCCCAGCACTACTTCAGTATGATATAATGCATAATATACGTGTGTAATTCTGATTCATAAAAGCAACTCACAGCTGGTCTACCAGCTCGCCTCCTGAGCACAACACCATCTGCAAGAAGAGCCTTTGCTGTTTCCTCGAGAAGCATCTCTGGCTTCAGATCTCCTCGGCTCTCCAGTTCACTGTACTTCTCCACAAACCTGAGCAAACACACATCAGTCATATCCTGGTAAATTGAAGATGTAAAATACAATATGTAGGCAAAAGTATGACTTTTCCAACCCTCTGGTCGAACATCTACCCAGAGGCGTGGAGGTTCTTAGAAAAGGAAATCGAGTAAATCTAAAGCTCAGGTGTCATCGTACCTCTGGCAGGTCGACACAAAGCCGGTTTTTGTGAGATCGAAAGCTTTAGGTCCGTTTCCGTACATCTGGTAGAACTTTCTATAGAGAAGAAAAGAGCACAACCTTCATTCAAGTCAATTCCTCCTGTTTTTTATCGCCAAACTAAAAAAAAAAAAAAAGCTCTGGGAATTTACGCTCGTATTTCATCCTCCTTGTAAAAGATTTCCGGGACGTTCTCCTCGGTTTTTGGTCGCACGCGTCTCACCGGTTTCACGTACACAGGGTCTCTCTTCGGAGGAAACGCCGCGTAGACGTCAAACCAAACAGGCTTGTTGGACTCTTTGACCACTCCAGAGCGCATCAGATCTCGAACCCTGGACAAAGTAACAGAAAAAGGTGAGGAACGTTTGAAGGAAATCTAGTGGAACATCTTCCCAGAAGAGTGAAGGATATTAGAACAGGCACTAAATGTGTGCACACTAACCGGTGCTACTTTTTAATACTGATACCGCGATACTAAAAAAATCGTGACGGTGATCAAACCGTAACCATATCAAACCGCAACACCTCTCTATGCACAAGCACTGGTTTTGCTCTGATACAAATGTTTATGTAATATTTTAAGTTCACGAAGTCACAATAATCAGTTTTATCATCAACAATCAACAATAAAATGATAAACAATTCACAGCAAGTACAAAAAAATAATAATATAACCCAAATACGCACCGAGTAAAAACAGTCCCGACCTTTTCAACTCGGCTACCAGCCATCGTGTATATTAAATATAAATATATATTTATATATTCAGAGAAATCAGAATAAACTATCAGGGGTCATGAGAAACGCGTGTCTCCTCGGTTTATTGGAGGTTAATATTTCCCACCCGCATTCTGGAAATCCCGCCTCCTACACACGGATTGGCTTGCAGTGCCCCCAGTCCTGAGTTCTGATTGGTCACTCGTTGACGCTTACTCATAGTTCAAAAAGATAGTGCCGAGTCTTGTGAGAAATTAGCCAATCAGCAAAAAGAAGGCGGGGCTTTCCAAACTGTAGTGGTGTAAAAAGAACGTGGATTACAAGCGGCATAACAGAGCGTTACTTCCTGTTCTTACGGCGGCTTATTGTGAACAAAAAGTATGGTTTAAAAAAAAATAAAAATTGTATTCCTAGCAATGCATTTGTATAAATATACATATTATAAATTATGTTTATTTCTATATACTAAAGTTGAAAATATCAATTATATGTCATATGTGTGTGTGTGTGTGTGTGTGTGTGTGTGTGTGTGTGTGTGTGTGTGTGTGTGTGTGTGTGCATTTTTCTCTCCAGACCTGCATGATTCTTCTTGATACCCATCTTCTGGATGGAGATCCCATCATTTAGAAACCATAATGAATAGACATTCGGTGTTGAAGATGAGGATGGATTCCCTTCTCAGTCTGGTTTCTTGTTAAGGTCCCTTTGTAGTTTTCCCCCTCACCATTGTCACCTTTGACCACCCACAAAACTCATTAAAAGGCAGTGCTCACACAGAAACCGAAGAAATGGCCACTTCTTCTTCTTCTTCTTCTTTCGGCTGCTCCCATTAGGGGCGCCACAGCGGATCATCCGTCTCCATACCCCCCTGTCCTCTACATCTGCCTCTTTCACACCTACTACCTGCATGTCTTCATTCACCACATCCATAAACCTCCTCCTTGGTCTTCCTCTTTTCCTCCTACCTGGTGGCTCCATCCTCAGCATTCTCCTACTGATATACCCCATGTCCCTCCTCTGCACATGTCCAAATCATCTCAATCTCACCTCCTCACCTTGTCTCCCTCTAATAAACTCATTTCTAATCCTGTCCATCCTCATCACTCCCAACGAACATCTCAACATCTTCAGCTCTGCTACCTCCAGCTCCACCTCCTGTCTTTTACTCAATGCCACTGTCTCTAAACCATACAACATCTCAGGTCTCACCACAGTCCTATAAACTTTCCCTTTCACTCGCACAGATACTCTTCTATCACAAATCACTCCTGTTATCACTCTTCTCCACCCACTCCACCCTGCCTGCACTCTTTTCTTCACTTCTCTAACACACTCTCCATTACTGCACTGTTGACCCCAAATGAACTAAATGCAGAATGGCCTAATTCTTTTATAGGGTGTCATTTGTCATAATTTATTGCCCAGTCTGAGAACAATTGTATGAAATTTGGTGTGTGTATTCGATACTGAATTGACAGTGGATTCGATGCATAAAATTGTTTAACCAGTTTAAAGCCCATCACTCGAATATTTATGAATCAATTGATTCATATCCTGCTTATAGAAAATGTAGAGCACATCAGGTTCTTTCCATCGGTTTATTTCTTTGTTTGTTTATACAGTACATATATGCAGAATAATCAGTTGAAAACCAAAATAATAGACATTTCAATTTCCAAACTTTTTTTTTTAAATTAAAGACACATTTACAAAATGTATACATAGAAATAGTCATGAGTTTAGCGACACCAAAGGATCCAAAACAAGGATTACATTTTACGAAAGTGATTATATTAATATTACATTATTAAAGAAAAAAAAAAGAAATGACTGACTTTTTTTAATGATTGAATTGAAGAATTGGCGAATGAATGATTATAATTGAATATTCAAACACCAATACATGTGATTCCCGATGCTGGAATCAAATGACAATATGTTACACGTACAATATGTATTACTGATCACAATTCGTGACTTTTGGATCTCTGATGCTGAAGCGAACTCATGGTGATAGACCTGGACATCTCCTCGGTTGCAGAACTAGGCCCCGAAGATATCCTCATGATACCTCTTTTCAGCCTAAAACCAAAGGATGATCATTACTGTACATATACAAGCAAATGATCTTCATATCATAAAGACTAGCCAGGAAATCAAATCATTGGATTGGTGATGTTCTCTCACCTTCAATTGGTCCAAAATTCTCCAGCCTGTGTTAATGTTATACCCAGATGGTTAACCAGGATCTCCTTTATAGCATGCGCAACATCCCGGGCCATTTTCATGCTCCCACACACATACACATGTCCAGCGCTCTGGTTCAAGACCGAATGAACCTCTTCGCTAAGCTGCTTTTTCAGAACGTCTTGAACATATACCTAGGCAAAAAAAAAAAGAGAAGGTTATGGCAACCATGCACCATGAAACAACCTCAATTACTACGACGAAGCTGCCAAATAGTCCAGACATTGTAGTATCTGGACCCTTGTTTCTCAGATTTATTTTTAACTCTCAGAACTTACTTCAACTTCATTAGATCGAAAGGTTGAGGAGCTGCTTATCAATTAGAAGCATTATACTAGACTTAAAAACAATCATCTTGTCCTATGAGAAGAGGTTTGTGTTAATTATATTTTCCACCCAATGGAATTGAGCAGTACCTTGGGGCAACCAGGCTGGCGAGAGTACGCTGGCGTGACGCTTTCAGAGTGCCGTTTTCTTTCATTTCGCACGTTTCCTCTTTATAAAGATGATCCGTCTCTGCACCACGGCATCCAAACACCAGCATCATCCCACTCTTTTGCAACCCTGCAAAAACAGGTGAACGTTGATCGCATTGATCTTCAAGGTTGCTAAAACAATCAGGATTGAGCATATCGCAGATTTCCAGATGTCCAGGAGTGGATTTGGGCGTACCTGTCTTTTTCATTTCATGGAATTGTTGCTGCCAGAAGCTGCGGAATGGAGCGATGCCACTTCCTGCTCCGATTAGGATGGTCGGAGTGCTGGGGTCTGGTGGAAGGTGGAATCCGGCAGATCTGGAATCATAAGCATTACGCTATAAACCACTTTCATGCCAGAATTGGTTCCCAAAGATCCCAACTGATTATAATCAAAATCAGAATGCTTGCAGTTGCTCAAAGTACAATAAAAATGGAGATTAGGATAAAATACTTCAGAGTACTCCCTCTTTTCACAGATCTACAGTCTTCATTTCATTTATTAAATAATGTGGTCTCTATTTGCATAAAAACAAAAACAACCCATTCGGTTGCATACCCATGAATAAAGCAGGGAACTGTCTGTCCTTCTTTGAGAGTGTTGAGCCATGTGGTGCAGACACCTTGATGTAGAGGACCCTTTCCATCTAAGAGGAACCAATAAAGGATGTTAAAAATGTTTCACAACATACATTATTTATGTAAGCTTCATATCCAGTAGCACCGATCTACTCATGTTGTGCATGAAGATTAATACCTTGGGTGCGATAATTGACAACAGACATGGTGAGGTGAAGCTCATGAGGGTAGAGATCAGGGGAGGAACTGACAGAGTATAGGCGTGGCTTCAGTAGGGGTAGCTGGCTAAGAAGGAAGGCTGGGGAGACCTCCAAGGAAGGAAACTCCTCCAGAACCTCCATGAAGTTGGGCGTGCGGAATGCTTTCCATTCAGAGTAAGATTTGGAATCCTACAAAAAAGTGTGTTAAGGTTTAAATTAGTTTCCAAAAGCGAAGAATTTGTGAATCAAGAATGCTTTCGAAACATACCGATGCCAATGCAAGCAAGCGCTGGTGGTCATTTTCCTTCTTGGTCAATTGTGAAAGCTTACGTAGGAAGCTTTGAGAAGGTGGTGTGGTGATGTCCAGGAGGAATGTCAGAGCCTGGGTTAGAGAGCAGGCTGGGATACGGGAATCTGTCTGCCATTCTTCACCACCTACAAGACACCACAATCAAAAACAAAAAAGATTTGATTCTCAAATCTTTGGCCATTTTAGGCATTTCGGATGCTAATTCTGTATCTAGTTAGCATAGATATGTTTACTAGCCTTGTTTGTAAGTTACCTTGTATGGTCACGAGTCAATTGGTGATCATTATTATTCAAGGATTTTAATATGATGACATTTAATAAAAGTAATATAAGTTTGGTAGAACGTTTACCTGGACCAGACTCAGACAGGTATTCCAGTCGAACACTCTTGTTGGTCGTAGGAGCATTGGGGAGGTGCTTCAGAATGCCCATCACCAGCTCCTGTGAATTCCCTGGGAAAATGCCCACATGGTCACCTGCAGCATACTTTAAGACCTCTTCCTTCCCACTATCCACTTCCAGCTCGACCAGCAAAGTCGAGCGGCTGAAAACAGAAACGTCAAGAAATGTCAAAAAAACCTGCACAAAATGGCATAGCAAGGTTTGGAGGATGTCGAGTAAGTTGATTAAGAGCAGACCTTGACTCAGCGCTCTGGAGATTCTTTCTTTTCTTCAGCTTCATGGGAAACACAGTTTTTGAGTGTAGCCCTGAAAGAGCTGAAAGAACCACAGATGTAGACTGTTCAGGACCATAATTGGTGTTCATTACACAAATATTTATTTTTATACATGTATATATGGTTTAACTGATAGACAAGTACCTGAGATGTGGTCTAGGGTGCTGCTGTCAGGTTGCACCCGGTGTTTCAGAGCATCCCAGGTCTCTGTTAGGTGTTCAGTCCCTGAAAGCTGCCCCTTAACACCAAATTCCTCACATGCAGCCTACAGAATAAGAATAAAATCGTAAAAAAAAGATGAATGTTGGTGTACTACGTAAACGTTTTACCGTTAAAGGTAGCCTGTGTCCTATCAAACCTTAAATACGTTGCAAGCCCAGGCGGAGAAAGCCTCTTCCTGTCCATTAAGCTCATCTCCTTCTCCCATGGAAGTCACACGTTTGGCTCCCAAGTCTGCGAACTTATCGTCCACGGTGTGGGCAAAAGCACAAAACTGAGAGTACATGCGAGAGCCAAGGCCAAACACACAGTACCTGTGCAATAAAAAAAATTGTAAGCTTCTGTTCTTAATTAGCTCATAAATGGTAAATTAGGTTAAGCAGATAGCCTCAGGACTTACCTCATGTTGTTTTGCAGATTATTCAAATTCATGAGTTGCTTCTTGAAACTCTGGAAAATAAGATGTGCATTTAAGATCTTGCGTACATCTGCCGTTTCTTTTACTCTCTAATGCATTATAAAGGTAACAGCTAACACATTATTTCTTCATAAAACAGGAAGGACATTTAAAACTGTTTCTAATCATTAAACCACCCAAATACATGCATACAGTATACTGGTGCATACCTCTCCATTTCCTGGAGGGTCTCCATTGCCAAAAGTGCTGGTGACCACCATCATAAGACGTTCGTTCTTAAGATCCTGGAAACTGTAGTCCTCCATGCAAAGTATCTAGATCAGTAAAACATAAGTGTACCTATATGAGTTGAGTGTTTCTTGTACAGATAAACAATATTAAATCAGCTTCATTGAAAGAAAGGACCTGAAAGGTTGGGGTTGGGTTTCTTACCCTGGTATTGAAGGCACAGCTGAGCATTGCCTTGAGCTTTTTGGCGAAGGTCTGTGATTTTCCGGTTTCAGTAGCGTAGAGGATGGTGCAAGAGACTCGCTTTTTCAAGGCAGACTGCATGAGTATTTGAGAGAAGACCACTGCCCTGAAGAATCAGAATTATAATTTACATCATTAAATCATTTGTAGAGTGAGCATCGACAATCAACAGCTTGAGCTTAACTTACTTTGTAAGTGCTTTGAAGCTGATTCTTTTGCGTTTCTTTAGTCCTTTTGTCTTGTCTTTCCAGACGTATGTTAACCATGGATCAGGCTACAAACGACAACAATAGCAACAGCAAATAAACATGAGGAAACTGAATATGCCGTATATACTGATATTTTCGCTCTGTCTGCTATAATGAGAATACGATATTTTATTCTATAATGTTTTAGCAACATACAATGATTGCTCTGATAATTCTGGACCTTTCAGAGTTTAGTGAAATGCATAATATTGAGGATTTAATGCACCTGGCGTGAGGTGTAGTTAGCCTCAAATAAAGCTGTGTCTTAGTTCCTTAATATGAATATATGCATTAAAAAAAGATCTGGCAACCTCGGATACATTTCTTTTGGACTTCACTAACTCTGAATATGGATCTTGTGCCATCAAAATAATGATTAATGTTCTGGTAGAAGGTGCAGAGAGAGAGTTCTACCTGGTAGTAGTAGAAGGGGGACAGGATGTAGCTGATCATCTCCTGGTGGAACACAGGGGTCAGAGAACCGGACATGGGAGGCACCAGCCAGATCCAGTCAGCAGGACAGCCACCACGCAGGCGTAATTCAGTCTCCATGTGCTTCATGAAGGACTCGGCAGCGGAGTGGTGGTCCATAATGGTCACCTTGTTTTTCTGCAACACAAGACAGGGAGGAACTTAGACCTCCTACATATTATAAAAAACTATTTCCTCTGTGTACATAATGGTCAAGAGCTTTGTACCTGAAAACTGTGAATCACAGCAACATTGACGGCAACCAGAGCCTGGTCCTTCCACAGTGATGACAGCTTGTGTGTATCTAAACCCATACAGCGTCCAACTTTCTGTAGAAAAAGCATTACAAACAGATTTTAGTTTAATCCTCTTCTAAACTTCTGGATCGTCCCATTTTAAGTGAACTGGGTTTACCTCCAGCATGTTGTAGCGCTGAGAATCGCAGAAGTCCCTCACACCAATCTCAGTGCCCATGTACCAGCCATTAAAGGGGCATGCTGTGAACTCAAGACCACCGATCTCCAACAACATGTTGGACACTGCAGGCAGTGTGTACCATTTCAGGTTCAAGTCTTTGAACCATTCATACCTGTGTGAAAAAAAAAAAAAAAAACGTTTTAACGCATGGCCAGTCTATCTATTATAAATATATATATATATATATATATATATATATATATATATATATATATATATATATATATATACACAATCTATTATATATACACATGCCACTTACTGTGGGTGCTCCATTTCAACCTCCAGTATCAACTCTGGGGGGAGTTCAAACATTTCAGGATCTTCTCCATTGGCTTGCACGATCAGTGGCAGAACATCAAAGGAGTTGTACTTTGGGGTCCATCCAAGTTGGACACAAATCTATTCGAAAGGCAGAGGTCAGACACTTCAGAAAGCACAATGACACAATTATGGTGCACAAATTATGCATTATTGATATATATATAAACCGGAGTGTGACTTGGATACCTCAGTGAACTCCACATTAGCAGGGTCGCCTATAACACTCCCATCTTCCATCTGATAGCCAGCGTATCTGATGAGCTGACTGTTCCAAACACGGAAATCATGCTGGCCATCGGTTCTTTGAGGGAACACAGTGATTGCTGATCTTTAAAAAAAAAAAAAAAAAAATCATAGGTTTATATCAGTGTAATAAGGTGCACATAATACAAGAATATGTGATATATAGAATTTAATAACAAATATTGTATATATTTATATATATATATATATATATATATATATATATATATATATATATATATATATATATATATATATATATATTATATTATAAAAAAAGAACATTCTGGGACATGCTGTTTTAGGAAAATAATTATATAGTGATTATAATTAACCTCGTGGTGAATCTACTGTATATGACCGTCCCATGCTAGCATGACAGGGTTTTTTTTTTATTGCATTATAAATGTACCTTAAATTGCCTCCATTTGTTGCAAACTTGATGTGAGAACACAAGAACTGGAACATTTCTTTCGCGGTCCTGCATTTGCGTGCATCGAACATCTGGAAAGAGCCATATCTCACATTCAGTTTTGTCCTTTTCAGTTCTTTATCTTGAAGTTTATCAACACAAATGACGGTTTGAGATCTTAAGAATAAAAATATCTGACCTGCAAATTGGACCACTGGATCCTGCCGATGCACCTGGGCGCATTCCTCCAAGCTTGTTTGGCTCCAAATGCAAGTTCCTCTCCTGTGAGCTGATAAGTACCGGTGGCATCAATCTCACAGGCCACCTCATTAACACGAGCCAGATGCTCTTCGATTTTGGACCTATAAAGAAATAGCACCGGATCAAAAACAGGACTCATCTTAATTTGTTTTATTTATTTATTAACAAATGCTAGTGGAGGACACGCACGTTTTGAAGGACTTGTAGTACTGGTTGATGAAGTCGATAGCCTGGATGAGGAGCTCGTTAGTGTTAGGTGGGGAAGACGGAACCGAGCGCATTAAGGTCTTTGGGTTCATTAAGGAGCCTTCACACATTTTCGGCTTGCAGATCTGATTCTGTGAACAAGTGAGAGTGAAAATGCAGTAGTTTATTTCTAACGAAATTTGATGGAATAAATATTTATGTATTCCATCTACGACATGTAAAATCACCTGTCACTCATTTATACATTATGTAGATTAGATTAATGTAGATTAGACTGTCTATATGTCTATATACAAACTTTTATATGTCTAATGTAGATTATACATCATATACATATATGCATCATGTAGATTAGATTTGGGTGGATTAGACAAACAGTGTAGACGTAAATCTATTAAAAAAAAAATCACCTGTCTTTCATTTATACATTATGCAGATTAGATTTATGTAGATTAGACTGTCTATATGTCTATATACAAACTTTTTATATGTCTAATGTAGATTATACATCATATACATTTACACATTATGTAGATTAGATTTAGGTAGATTAGACAAACAGTGTAGACATGTAAATCTATAAAAAAATCACCTGTCTTTTATTTATACATTATGCAGATTAGAGTTATGTAAATTAGACAAAGTGTGTAGACATATACATCTACGAACATATATATATATATATATATATATATATATATATATATATATATATATATATATATATAAAATCACCTGTCATTCATTTTATACATTATGTAAAATTATGTTTATGTAGATTAGATGAAAATTATAGATGGAAATTCATAATTGTTTTTAAGAATATTATTATTTATTAGACATTACAAACATTATATTTACTTTATATTTTTTTAGTGCTTGAACCAAAAACGAATGCATTGATTTTCCCTCATGGAAGCACTCACCTTGACAGCTCGGTGGAAAAGTGTGTCTTGGTGGCTGGAACCACTCTGAAAGTTTTTCATATGAACTGACATCGGACATCGGCTGATCCGGCTTTCCCGAACCTGTAGAAGAAAAATAAACATTCTGTTATGCTTAACAATATTCTTCTTCTTCTTCTTCTTCTTCTTCTTCTTCTTCTTCTTCTTCTTCTTCTTATTATTATTATTATTAATGGTAGTAGTAGAAATTTTAATGATCATAATTCTGTAAATTGTATATGCAATTTTATATATATATATATATATATATATATATATATATATATATATATATATATATATATATATATATATATATAAATAAATAAATAATACAAATATAAATACATATAAATCTATATAATATTAAATACATACAAATAAACAATTTGATCTTTTAATTTAAATTTTTTATCTTTTACATTTTTTTCAATCTTTTATATTTAAATTTTACCTGATTGTACATCATATTTGAGCTTATTGGACTTTACTTGCCTTATTTGTCTGGGTCAGCGGGAGCTCCTTCTTGCTTTCGTGAATAATCTTTCCCATTTTTTCTTAAATAAAAGCTTCTTTTCTTGACTTGAAATATAAACTCTGTGATAATACATAAAAACGTCTGTGTTAATGAAGTATATATATAAATAATTTACTTCTATGGTTTATATCTGTTAATACAATTAACTTCTTACCTTACAGTTCTTCTCTTCTTCTCGTTCTACTAGTGGTAGATGATGTACAAGCTGTGGCAAGTGCACACCTAATTCAAAACATTTGAACGAGCTTCTCTTTTATAGTCTTCAGCTGCTTCATGTTTCGGGGCAGGACACGTTGTGTCTAGAGCCAGTGGGCAGGGCCGTGTTCTAATCAACCAGCATGTCAACAAACTTTTTCAACACTGAGATATTTGCTTTTTTTTTCCTTGTGGGAAATAAATGAGTTCTATTTATAGATTTGCTTGTAGAATTATAGCTTTTTAAAACAGAAAAGGAAAAAAAAATCACGTATTAGTTCCTTTTTTTTTTTTTTTTCCTGGTGGCCCTCATGGTGACACCAGGTTGAGTGTAGATCAGCTCAGATGCTCAGATTAAAGGTCCTTCAAGGTGATCTCTTGACAGACAAAATTCTGACACCAGTATATCCTGGGTCTGGTTTTAGGTGAGAACTTTGTCCATCTGAAGCATGTCTGATATGGCTTCAAGTTCAGTGGAGTTAGACTGACCTGTTCTAGAACATCTAAAATCCTTTAAACTGGAGTTATTATCATTTGGAAACATTTGTTTCTTTTTTGCTGAGATGTATCAAGAAGGAGCTTGAGGTTTTGTGGGTAATTTTAAAGATCTGAATGTCTGTTGAAGCAAAAGGTTCTCAACTTCACATTCGCACGTACTCTAAGATATTAATCAGAGCAGAAGGTTGATGCGATCAGACGATAAACAGATTTTCTGACGCAGAAATTTGATAAAAAACTATAGCTGAAATGGTTGATACACCTGATTATATTTCTACAGAAGAAACAGTAGCACTCACTCACCATTTCCTAACCTTCCTGCTCCAGGATAGAGCATCAAGATGACCCAAGTTGAACCCTAACCAGCTTGGACATAAAAAAATATTCTTTTGCATTTAATTGTAATTATTAAACTATTATCCAACAGCTGATTACCTCAACATTGATGGAGCTATAATAAAAGTTTACCAAGATAAGGATAGGTTCCTCTTTTGCGTCTGGTTTCTCTGAAGGTTTCTTCCTCATACCATCTCAGGGAGTTTATTTTGAGTGATGAGAACTATGGCTCACTCATTAGGGAATGTATGGGGATTTATATTCACAACCTATTGAATTATGTAAAGCTGCTTTGCGCCAATGTGCTTCCTGAATAGAATTTTTACGAGGCTGTAAAGTATTAATGTGATAAATATCGGCTTTAATTTCTATATATCACCGCTCTAGAAAACATCAGATGTATATGAATTAATTGGGGTCATTCTAATTTATTTTTTCACCCAACAGGAAAGGTTTTCTCAGTTTTTCCAAAAATATAGTCCTAAAACAATAAAAGTTTGCTTTGTGGTTCATTGGTTACGTTTTTTTTTTTTTTTTTTTTGCTTTATTAACGTGAAGCGAAAAAAAAAAGAGGCCGGAATACAAAAAACAAAACAAATTCAAATACAAAACAAAAACAAATCCTTTCTGTTCTAAATATGAATAAATAGGAAATACAATACATTATTTCATAGGCAACAATAACTGCTAATAATGCTAATAAATTAAATTATATATATATATATATATATATATATATATATATATATATATATATATATATATATATATAATAATAATAATATATATATATATATATATATATATATATATATATATATATATATATATATATATATATATAATTATAAAATTATATGATATAAAATTATATTAATTTATATGATATTTAGTTAAATTATATTTAAAATGATAAGTTGTCACTTTTAGGAAATATGTGAATTTTTGTTTTGGAGTTACTGGAAAAACGAAATTGACATGGCGATAAGAATCCATTGTTACATTATTATGATAAAGACAATGAGAAAAAAACAGCTTGGTAGAAGTGGGATTTAAACTCCATTTTTATCATCCACCATCCTCACCACTGAGCTACACTTTCCCGATATAAATTCTGATCTTGTTTACATAACAACAGATTAAAGCAGAAATCTACTGTACAGAAAAACGTTAGAAGAAGCCTCAGGCAAAAGGAAGCATTACTCAGTCAGACCTGCTTGAATGAACTTCCTTCTCTTTGTAAATGATCTTCTATTCTCGTTAGTTTTTTTTTTTCCCTCCTCGTGTTCATGTTTTGTTTTTGTCAAGGCTTTCTGCATTCTTGACAGCTAATGAATGGAAAGGAAAAGAGTTTAACCAGAAAGGTGTGCTGTTAGATATACATTACCGTGATCCAGGTTTGGTGCAGGATTAGCAATGTTATGTAATTAATAATTGACTTAATGTGTTGTGCATGTGTAACAGGATTAGTTAAAAAAAAAAAAAAAAAAAAAAAAAAAATATATATATATATATATATATATATATATATATATATATATATATATATATATATATATATATATATATATATAATTAATTTTTTTTCTAATTAAAAAAAAATATATATATATAATTTTTAAAATATAGATTTTATTTAATTTTAAATATTTTTTATTTAACATATTGATTTATTTAATTGCCAATATTGTTTTTTCATTTTAAATATTGATTTTCTTATTTTAAATATTTATTATTTTAGTTATCGATTTATTTTATTTGAAATATTGATTTGAAATATTTTTGATCCTCATTCTTTTTTCTCATTAATCGACACTCAAAGTTAACAGAAAATGATAATAACAAAGTGAAAACAGAATTCTAGAAATGCCTGTACATTTTTACAAACCGAGCTTCCACGTGTACATGCGTTTTCAGACCCTTTGCTGCAAGGCACAGATCTGGAGAAGGCTTTAAAACGTTTCTGCTGTACTGAAGAGCACAGTGGCCTCGATAATTCTCAAGTGGAAGAAGTGTGAAACAACCAGGACTCTTCTAAGAGCTGGTCATCCAGCCAAACTGAGTAATCTAATGAGGAGGGCCTTAGAAAGAGAAATGACCAAGAACCTGATGGTCAGTCTGACTGAGTTCCCAAGATCCTGTTTGGAGATAGAACAAAGTTCCAGAAGGACAACCATCTCTGCAGCATTCCACCGATCTGGGCTTTATAATATATATATAAATATATATTAAATTTTTTTTAAGAACCTTACCTATGTTTTTACAAGGCAAACTACATTCACATCATCATTTAGGAGATACGCACCAAAGATACTGAAAGCGTGGCTTAGGTTGTTCCACCTCAGTGAAAAAGAAAGGTATTGTTTTGTTTCCAGAGTTTCCTTTAAAGAAAGCATGTGTTTTCATACAAGAGTTTATGAGAAAAGTTTGCTATTTTTTTTAGTAAATGAAAAAACCAGTATAATCGTTATAACGCGGACGACGATAATGAAATCTTTAATGCATCACTAATAATATACCCAACTCAAGCTAACTAATAGGGTTATCTAATATTTCTTATGGCATTTACCAGCTCACGTTTGGTTTGTGGGAGAATTTTTTTTTAATCTACATACTCAAACCCCCACCCAAAAAAAAAAAATCACCAGCTGGCATCTCAGCTCATTTCAACCTCCGTTGATGGAGATTATGAATAGTCTTATTGTTCAACAACAAGAAAACTTCTGGTATAAAATGTCATTTAAATCTGTTTCTCTTCCATGAGGGATTCCCCATACTGTGTTCAAAACAGCCCTGCTCTTTAAAACAGATATTAAGAACTGACGGAGAAATATGCACAGACCCTGTTCGTCACAGCCTGCGTCTCAATGCAACAGGAGATTGCTTCATGTTTGTTCCCAGCTTCAAGATGTCTGCGTTGATAATAATAAAGAATGCTCTCATTTTTGTTTCCTCCTTTCATATTTTTTACTGTCATTCTGTCATATCGTTTTCAGTCCTGGGAGACAGAAATGACACAGAAATACACAAACTAGGCCTAGTAAACATTCATTTTCACAGACTGTAGTGAACAAAGGACATTATTGAGCTATGATCATGACTCACAATCATAACTAGGTACATTCGACAGATACGTTGCTTTAATTATAGACATAGTTGTTTTTATAGTGTAATACGTTTTATTATTATTATTATTATTATTATTATTATTAAATATAAGCATACATATCAGAGATCGTATGTGCAATAGAAAATCTATAATTTTTGTGAGCAAAACTAATTATATCCATAAAACGGGCCCAAAAACCCCCAAAACCAAAAAAATTCAAAAATGTATTCATTCAATCATCGAGCAAAGTTAGTTTTTTGTCCAAAAATTACATCTAAGTTTTAAAAAATTTACCAATCAATAAAACAAATTTTTTTTCTAGTTCCATTTTTTATTATAAACTGTGGTATCTGTAATTGGACACCAAATAAATAAATAAAAAAATAAAAAAAGAATAAAATAAAACAATATATATATATATATATATATATATATATATATATATATATATATATATATATATATATATATATATATATTTATATCACGGCTGTCAAAATTAACTCGTTAATAACACATTTATTTAAAAAAGCAATCATTTTATTAACGTGTGATTAATTCAGCGCACATTTCTGTTGGACCTTTTTAAGAATAGAAGAAAAAGAATAGCCTTTATTTGTCACAAAAACATTATAGCACAGTGAAATTCTGTCTTCACATATCAGAACGCAGGATCAGCCATGAAACAGAGCACAGAGGGTTAAGGGCCTTGCTCAAGGGCCCAAGAGTGGCAGCTTGGCGATACCAGGGCTTAAATCCCCGACCTTCCGATCAGTAACCCTACGCCTTAACCACTGAGCTTCCACTCCCCTCTACCACTTTTATTAACAATATTAATAAATACATTTAACAATGTAACACACATCCGATGGTCCTTCTTTTCTCAGATATAAAATAATAAACCCCATTAAAAAGTATTGTTTAATTACTAAACATTTGTTTCACTGATGTGCCAAGTCTCAAATCAAGCACCAAAATCCGGCAATTAAAACCGTCCGTGTGGAAACATAGGAAAGTTACCGTTTAGTGTCCTGATGATTTACATCATTTAAAACACCATCATTACTTTAAAACATTTCCACGAATTTTTTGTCTTGAGTTCGGTTTCACTAATAATAAAAATACATTGGACCTCCTGGAGTGTTTAAAGGCTCTGGCATGGAGAAGCTGTTGCTGGATCTGTGATGATCACAAATGTTGAGCTCAGTAGCTCCTACTTTTATACCAAAGACTGTAGAAAGAACATTTATTTATAATCTTATACTCCAGTACTCATGTTAGTTCTCACTCTCCAGTGTTCTGTACTGTTGAAAGATTTATGATCAAACTCTTGATGTCACCCAGATGAGGATGAGGTTCCCCTTTTGAGTCTGGTTCCTCTCAAGGTTTCTTCCTCATAACATCTAAGGGAGTTTTTCCTTGCCACAGTCGCCACGGCTGCTCATCAGGGATAAACACACACCATTCACCTTCACTGTTGGTTTCTGTAAAGCTGCTTTGAGACAATGTCTGTTGTGAAAAGCGCTATACAAATAAACTTGACTTGACATTTGCATTAAGCATCTATATTTGTTCATGTTGATTAAAGTATTAAAAACTTGAAAAGTATTAATTAATGGTACATTTAAAACAGATACAAATGAAGGAGATTCTCTGTTTTAAAATGTAACTAATGGCTTGAAATGATAACTCTGCATGGACATTTGAGACTTTTATAACGTGGACACTGTATACAAGCTGATTAAACAATCACGTTGCGTTATCAGATGTTTAACGATACCCGATAGGAAGCAGGAAATCCCACTGACGAGACGAAATGGTGTGATATCTTTCATTTAAATCGGTAAAACGAGGAGAACTGATCTTTTCTTAGAAAGTGGCTTTGGTGTGTGAAACACAATAGATTGACTATCAGGTATTAATTATAAAACACTTCCTCTTCATGAAGCGTTTGTGAAAGAAAGCTCTGCTGTTTATCTGAATCGTTTCGAATACAATTACACTATATGGACACTATATGGGGACTAAATGCAGAATAATAAATATATATACAGTGGTACCCCGCTTATCGACCTTTTCGCTTAGCGAACGGTTTTCGACCAAAATTTGCGCCCGCTGAACGACCAAATGCCCACTTAGCGACCTTTTTTAACTCTGACCCACGTGGAGCGAGGGAAAGGATCTTCCCAGTCTCACCTCAGCCTTCATGGAGAGAGCATCTATCGTAAATTAAAGTTCGGTTTGTGAACAATATAGTGTTATTTAGCGGTCAATATAATATAACAACAATTTAGTGCATGTATATTGTACATTCGCTCTTTGACCTTTTCGCATTTTGACTGGTTTTAAGGAACAGATTAAGGTCGATAAGTGGGGTGCCACTGTATATATATATATGAAAAACCTATGAATCTTATGGTCAGATGTCCACAAATGTTTGCTCGTTAAGAAATTAGAAATGTGTATATTTTCGAGATGAAGTAACATTTTTAAACGCTTTCATTGAAGGATAATTAAAAGGAAATCTGCCCTCTTCTGGGTAAAACTGTGTAGTCAGATAGTTTATTAATCATTGGAGTAAATAGGTGAAGAAGATTACAGATTGCAAACACTTTAAAGTGTTAAAAGGTTGTTCAGTGTTGGCCATATTCAGAGTCCTTACTAGTCTGAAAATGTAGTCACTTTGTGGATAATTCAGTTGCAGAACAACAAGAGCAGTGAAGAGAACTTAACACAGATGACACTTTAATTTAGTTTCTTTTATTTAGGTACAGGAGGTGAGGTGAGGAGGCGCAGTCCGTGTTCACACTCATCCCAAAAGTGTTCAACAGGGTTAAGGTCAAAGCTCTATAGCAGGAGATCTTCCACTCTAAACTCATGTACTGATGCTTTGTGCACAGGGGCGCTGTCATGCTGGAACAGCTTTGGGTCTCCTGGTTCAAGTGAAGGCAAAAGTCTTGGGTAGAACCCTCTATGGCAAGAAATGTTGGGTGTCCTGGTATCGTTATAGTGTATATATTTAGTATATAAATCATTTAAAGTGATGCAAATTTTGTCTGGAAAAAAAACAAACTCTTTATGAAGAAAAATTGACAATGTGAAAAAGCTACATAGAGACTAATAAAAACATATGCTGCATCTGAACACTAAATTATTTACTATACTGTAAACAAAGATTTTTTTTCTAACAAGCTGCTGCATGTGGAGTATACACACACACACACACACACACACACACACACACACACACACACACACACACACTATATATACAGTATATATATAGTGTGTGTATATATATATATATATATATATATATATATATATATATATATATATATATATATATATATAGTTGAAACCAGATATTTACATACATTTATTTCTTTACTGTCATACATTAAATCAGAGTAAACTTTTTCTGTTTTAAATCAATAAATATTAACATATTTGTTAAATGTCAGAATCGAGCAAGGGAGAATTTTTATGTATTTTTATTATCACTTTCATCAAAGTCTATACATACACTAAGTATATCGTGACTTTAAACAAAAAAAAATGGACAATGACTCCAAGCATACCTCCAAATTAGTTACAAAGTGGCTTAAGGACAACAAAGTCAAGGTACTAGAGTGGCCATCACAAAGCCCTGATCTTAATCCCATAGAAAATTTGTGGGCAGCACTGAAAAGGCGAGTGCGAGCAAGAAGGCCTACAAACCTGACCCAGTTACACCAGTTCAGTCAAGAGGAGTGGGCCAAAATTCCAGCAAACTATTGTAGAAAGCTTGTAGAAGGATACCCAAAATGTTTGGCTCAAGTGAAACAGTTTCGGGGCAATTCCACCAAATACTAATGAAGTGTATGTATACATCTGACTTTGATGAAAGTGATAATAAAAATACCTAAAAATTCTCCCTCGCTCGATTCTGACATTTAACAAATGCAAAAAATATGTTAATATTTATTGATTTAAAACAGAAAAAGTTTACTCTGATTTAATATATGACAGAAAAGAAAAAATGTTGTTGTGTTTTTTTCTGAAGTATATGTAAATATCTGGTTTCAAATGTATATATATATAAATAAAATAACAAGCTGCTACATTTTTTTTATAACAAGCTGCTACACTTACACTCATTTTCTTTTAAAAGGCTCAATATGTAGCAGCTTGTTATAAAAAAAAAAATATATATATATATATATATATATATATATATATATATATATATATATAATCTTTGTAATGTTGTGGTAATACAATCTCAATTACTACTAACGCTGACAACTTTTTGAAAAAGAATTTTAGAAAAAAGTATTTTCTATAGTTAAAATAAAAACATCCATTGACTAGTATTTCCGCCTGTGAGAAAAAAAAAAAAAAAAAACGGTTAATTGATTAGAGAACACTAAAGAGACCCAGATTGATTATTAATATGACAAAAAAGTTATTTCTGTGAGTTATATCTGAGTGAAATTTAAGATGCATTTTATTACTCCACAAATGAATCTATTTTTATTATTTATATTTATTATATAGGAACAGTGAAATTAAAAAAAAAGAGACTAAATTGCTTTAATTAAAAATAATAAATAAATCAATAACCACATCCAAAAGCAGCTCTAGAAACCTGTGCACTTTCTCCCTTTTACCATTTTTCCTTTAGTCATTGTCACGATACAAGCAAACGACAATATTTCAGTTCAGCAGTTCAGTTTTCAATACAACATGCTGAATAATAGAATGTGTGTGCGTGGGTGTTTGTTTTCTTGGAAGAAGGTGTTGCCACTAATGAGAAGAACATATCTTTCATTTAAATCAAAAGGCAGACCCATGGAAAGTATGCAGAAACATTACGGTTTCGTCATTGTTCAGACTGTCATTCACAATAAGATGACAGATTTGCGATGAGATACAAAGAAAGAAAAGAAAAGATGAAAGAATTGCACATGTACTCACACAAACATACGTCCTCAGGCCATGCAATGGTGCCTCAAGAATGTGGATGTTGCTTCATTTCTTTTAAAATGTTAGCATTTCACACTTTCTTTTGAATCTCTAGGTTCATGTGAAGGAAAAATTGTTACCACTATTTTTCCTTTACAGGAACTTAGAGATTCAGTGCTATAAAGTTTTAAACCCTATTGAACACCTTTGGGATGGATTTTTCACCTGAATGAATCTCACACAAATCTCCATGAAATCTAGTGGAACGTCTTCCCAGAAGTGTGAAGGTTATTATAACTGCAAAATTCAATGTAGGATGTTCAAAAAGCATTTACAAATATTATATATAATCCATATAGTGTATCTTAACTATTGCATAGCATAACCTTTTCCCAAAACAAGCCAAAACCTGATATTACTTTCTGTTTACATTTATACATTAAATAAAGTTTAATTAATTATTTATTACTTACTGTTTTTTTTTTTTAGTAGATCTAATAACCAAATTCTAGATCCTGATTGGACAGAATTTTTTTTTTTTTTAACACCAACCCAAACAATTGTGTCTTGCTGCCAATCTTGTATATATTAATACACTGGTTTTAATATGTTGTCATTTCTACAGTAACTTGTCTGCTGAATGGAATTCTGTCAATTCAATTTAATCCTGAATTGGATCTGAAGGTCATGAGTTCAAATCCCTGTCGCTCCTGGGCCCCTGATCGGGCCCTTAACCCCCATACAGTAGCTTCTCAGTATGAATAAGAAGTCACTGTGGATAAGGGCGCCATCCAAATGCCATAAATGTAATATTAAAATAAATCGACTATAACGAGAAGTTTATCCGGATGTTCTGAAAGGAGTTTTCAATGTCAGTCAAGCTAAACAAGGGTTTTAAGACTTAGGACTTTTAGGACTTTTCCGATTTCTCTGGAACACGACAAGCTGCGTTTTATTGATTTTTATTGATGGAGAAAAACAAGATTCTACGAGGCAACATGGAACTGTAAATGAATGCATTGTTGCCTTATTGCTGGAGGACTAGAAGACCTCAATATTTGCTGATATATATACAGAAACAAACAAGAACTCATCCACACACTCAATGACAGCATGAATGCATGCTTTGGGAATGAGAACCTGTAGGTATCTTCATCTCCAGCACAGCACAGCACAGCTATTTAAATTTTAGCTTATAGTTTCAGATCGTCTCTCATTGCTACTAAACAAGTATAGAGAAGGGATAGAGAAAAGGGAATAAAAGACAAACAATGAGACACTTGAAGCTGCTCATGTGGGGCTGGAACAGGTTCAAGAATTCACATTTTAGGTGAACAACAGAAGCCAGACGGAGATATTTGGTAACAGGAAAAGACACAGCCTTGCCTCACATTGGAAAATTTGAAGTTGTGTCATGTCATGTGAAAGGAGTTCTAAATACAGCTCGTATTATCTGGTTCGTGAGCAGATCCTTTCTTTCTCCACACACTATAGTCAAAGTTATTCTTGACTCCAGAACTTTTTTGTGGCTGAATTTCAATCTGGGTTTCTGCTGATGAATGATTTGCATCTTGTGGTATGGTCTCTATATATTTTTCACAGGTTTTTTTTAAGCTGCCAACACGATTCCATCATCAACTCTTTTACTTGGCTGGCATGCTTGATGGTTGGTTATTAGCATGCCAGTGCTTTCTTTCTTTTCAGAGAATTCAAAATGTCAATCTTATTTTTTCTTAGCTTTAAAATGACTTGTTTATTTCCCATAGACAGCTTTCTGGTCTCCATATTACCATCATCAAATGTTTTGCTTGGTTGCTATGCTCAATGTCAGTGATTTCTTTCTTTCTAGTAAGTTAAAACATCTACATTTCTTTCTTCTAAGCTTTTTCTCATGTTGGTCTACATGTCGATTGCTTCATATTAAACCCAGGTCTCAATCCAAGAGTGACAATCAAATTGTTAAAACAATCAATCACAGTGCACACCAAGACACATCAGGACACCAGGAACCATCTAAAAGTGCAGGTTTTTTTAAGCTGCCAAAATGATTCCATCATCAACCCTTATTCTTGGCTGACATGCTTAATGGTTGGTTATTAACATGCCAGCAGTTTCTTGCTTTCCAGGAAATTCAAAACGTCATTTTTTTTCTCTGCTTCAAAACGACTTGCTTTTCTCCCATTGACTGGTCACTGGTCTCCATGCTGGTAGTTTTAAAATGAACTCAGGTCTCAAACCATGATTAGACATTAAGCATCAATGGCTAAAACAAGAAAATCGGAAAGGTCACACCAGGACAACATCTATCAGTCAACAAATATTTTCTGATCACCTAAAAAAATGGGTGTGAACAAAAAATAGGTGCTTTGTGCCAACTAGGACACTAGGACACATAAGCAAAATATCAGGAAATCTAAATTAAAACTCTGGTCTATCATTTCAAATTCAAACCCAAATGTTTTGCTCATACATTTTTCCCAGCCCACAACAAGCTTTGCAAAATATAATAGGAGTCCAAGAGACACGTGCGAATTAAACACGTTGTTAGTCTTTGAATATTGTAGATCGTCAACCGTTAATATTAGGCCAAGCGTTGAAGAGTTGGTACAGCACTCTGTGGAACAAAAATAACGTTTCTACAGGACAAAGGTGCTACATAGAAAAAAATGCTGCATCTAAATCGCTGATTCATTTACTCCTTAACTAATCCCTATATAGTGCATGGAAGTGGAGTTTACTATACAGGAAGAAGGAAATTAAAATGAGTAAACAAATTTGGACATTTCAGACGAGGGATGTTGTGGACAATTTGGTCACAAATATTACACCTACTCTGTATTAACATCTGCGGTGTGGTGTAAAAAAATGGACATTATTGTAACTGTAATGTCTATTCACCATTATGTTTATTATATAAAATATAAACATTTTGACATTTTTGGAAAACTGTAAAAACAGAATAAAAAAATCGACAAGAATGAACAAATAGGTCAATATCCATTATATACAGGACATTTTCAGGGGTTTCCTGTCAGTGTCCTCGAGCTGACGCCAGACATAAACGACATTAAAATCTTATCGGTTGCGCCAATTTTCTCATTTCGGTTTTGGCAAAACTTTCCCTGAGTTGAAGATATTCTTTTGCATGTCATGTTGAAGTATGAGGAAATAGTCCTTTAGTGAGTGTACATCGAATGTACACTCAAAATAAGAGTGCATTGTGGGAACAGAGCGTAAAAACAACGTTTTTTTATTTAGAAATTTGATCCACCAAATGGCCGAAAAAATGGGGTGAGTATGATTAACAAAAAGGTGCAAAATAAGCGTTCTGGGCACATAACCCAGAGGTCGATGGATAGAAATTATCCTCTGTTACAGACTTTCCCTTTAGAAGTGGTAGATAGTGGTTAAGGCTTCTCTGGGTAACTGATCAGAAGCCCCAGAATCACCAAGCTGTCATTGTTGGACCTTTAAACAAGGCCCTTTACCTTCTCTACTGCAGGGGTGCTGTATCATGGTTGTAAGGGCAAAGGCATTGTTCATATACGAGGTGGTATCAAAAAGACCAGCTCATCAAAAGTTTCACAAAATCTGGAGAAATCTCTGTGCTAAAATCAATATCAGATGCCCTGATCTTCGGGCATTCTGGCGGCACTGTATTTAAAACAGTCATGATTCTGTAATAGAAATTACTGCATGGGGTCATTAATACCTTCAGAAATCATCTGTGAACACAGTGTGAGATGTCGTCCACAAATGCATGTTCAATCTCTTTCATGCAAAGAAGAAGGTATGCTTGAACATACCTCAGAAACGCCACCTTCCTCTTAGGACCAAAGCTCATTAAAATGTAAAATGGGGAAATTGTTCTGTGGTCAAATGAATCAAAATTTGAATTACTTTTTGGAAACCATGGGCATCATGTCCTCTGGACAAAACAGTAGAGGGCAATCTGGCTTGTTATCAGCACTCATTTTAAAAAGCTGCATCTCTGATGGTATCTGAGTGCATTAGTGCCTGTGGAATGGCCTTGTATATTTCACCAAGACAGTGCTAACTGCACACTGCATCTATTACAATAGCATGACTTTATATTGGAAAAGTCAAGGTGCTAAACTGGCCTGCCTGCAATCTAGATCTTTCAGTATTTAAAAACATTTGGTGCATCATGAAATGAAAAATACAACAAAGGACACCCAGAACAATTAGGACTAAAGCAGCTGATATCAATTAGTACTGATAGGGGGCAGGGTTTCTCTCTCAATACTGACAGATTTCAGGTGATCTTCTGGCTTTCTATGTCATTTCACTTTATTTATTATGACTCAACTTGTATACTTAAATGTTCTGATTTCTTTGTATGGATTCAATATTTGGTTTGATAACTACATCTGGTGTAAATTTTGTGTCAATAGCCCACTTAGAAATCCCCTTACTGATAAAATGCTGATGTGTCAAATACGTATTTTCCTAGCTGTATGGGAGAACATTCCTCTCCCAGAACTTTAGTCTTCTCAGTTCCAAGATCTACACAGACAAAAGACATGCTGCTAAACAGTAGTAATCCTGACCCTGTCCCAACTTTATGAGACCTGTTGCAGCCATCAAATTCAAAATGACCTCATTTCTTCCTTAAAATTGAATATACGTATATTCTCAGTTTCAATATTTGATTCCATTTTTTTCTTAGCTTCTAAATGTAATGTTGGTTTAACCTATTCCACAAGAAATGAGGTCTTCAGAGGTAAACAGAGTTCAGACCAAGAATAGGCATTCAGAGATATTAACTGTTGAAACAATACATTTTTCAGGACACACCTGGAGAACACGAAAAAGCTTTCAGTCACGTTTTACATACAGGTTTTGTGTGTCTGTTTCCCGCAATGTTTCTGTCATCATCTGCTGTTTAATTAATTGAACTAAGATGTTTGATGCCAATTGTTTGGGTAATTTTGAGTTTCCCTCTTGTCTTAGCTTCAGAATAACCTGTGGTCCTTCAAATTGAACCCGAGTGTCAAATCAAAATTCTATTTTTTAGAGCTTTTATCTGTCGAAAAACATGTGATCTAAAGGGACACACCTGGCCGACAACTAATACAAATTTTTTTGATCATGTCAGAAAAATGGGTGTGTTCAACCAAATGGTGACATGTTCCATATCTAGATAACATAAATTTCAGGTGATTAAAAGTAATTTACTGATCTGTCATCTCATATTTATCTTTCAATGTCAAACTCAAATGTCCCTTTAACCACAGCGAACAAAAACAAACAGGTTGTCATGTAATCGAGGAAACCACATGCTCGCAAAAAAAACGTGAGGAACCACGTCTTCGCAAAAGCAACAACTAAACACTTTTATGGGTTTTTATTAGTCCTTAAATATCAGAAATTGTGGGGCATTGAAATATCTAATATCTGACTATTATTAATTGTAAACCAATCGGTGAATTGGAAAACCTTCACCCCTGGTGGTTATTGGTGATGTTGTTGACTGTTGTTTTAAGTCTCAGCGCTCACGTTTTTGCCATCATCTGCCCTTGTTGTGCTTCGCTGCCCTATTTGTTGTCTGCCAGGGAAACCTATGTGCCAAAGAAGACACCAGTGGTTTCCCAATTAGATTTTTTGGGGTTTTTTTTGCTCTAAACAATTTTTCTTCTTTTCTCAGATAAAAAATAAATAAATCAAATATTGTGGGTCATGTATGGAAGCCCATTGGCTAATTGCGACTTTTTTTCTCACAAATACCAAATTATTCTGCCAATTCCGACTTTATTTCTGTCAATTTGGACTTTATTTAAGCCAATTTCTTACTTTATTTTTCACAATTCCGACTTTATTTCTTGTAATTCTTACTTCTCTGCTGATTCTGACAAGACCAAGACCGAACCTTGAACTATCACCTTTACTCCCGCTTTAATGCAAAACTGACTGGATCTGTTCAGGTACAGGATCGCAATCAGGGATGTATCTCCGCATCATGAAGCATTGTCAGTGATACGATACATTAAATATACATAATGAAGCAGCTACCAAAGCGATGCGATACGATTCATCCCTATTATGATGCAGTATGATCCGATTTCAATTCGATTCAACACAATTTGATTGGATGCGATACGATGTAATGGAAAAAAATACGACGCTATGCAATTCAGTATGGTACATATAGTTCACTTTTATTTCTTTTGTTTTTTTAGACAGATAGAAAACTGTAAATCACTGACGTATGGCCCTTTTACAAACAGGCCTTTGTTTTTACCGATGTAAATATGTTAAAAACGGTGCATCGCAATACAAATAAAACAATGTTTGCATCACATTGTTAACTTTAATGCAGATGCACCAATGCAAGTCTGTGAATCTTACCATCCCTAATATAAAAATATGCTAAATGTTTGGAAGCATGAGCAGATTTTTACTTTCTTTACACGTCAAAAAAACTGGCCTTTTAAAGCTTACTGGTTGTTGGGAAAAAAAAACTCTAACAAGACACACTGACACAGCCAGGCAACACCGTCCAGTCACTTTTTGATCACCTGAAAGATCAGTGCGATAAACAGAAAAACGGTGCTGTGAGCCAAGTAGCGCATCTAGATAAGCATACATATCAAAACTGGAAATTCTGATCATCTCATATTCACCTTTTGAACTCTCAGCCTTTCATGCGTTCGAGAAAGCACATGCTGCAAACAGGTGGTTGCGAAAAACTTCAGCGCGTCACTGATTATAAACTTATACGATGCCTTGCAAACTGATTCGGACCCCTGACCAATGTATCTCATCTTACCGAGTTACTAAGAGTGCAATTGAAATTAAATTCTGTTTATTTTATTTTGGAACAGAAGTATTCAGTCACTGTGATGTGAAAGTTGCCAGGTTACACTGATAAAAGAACTTAATGAGGACCTTTTATATTTACCTGTGCATTATTTAACTTGCTATAACAGTTTATTGATAAAACCCACAATATTGAAAGATCAACGGTCAAACTGTGAATATGAAGAAAAATCAAGACCAAACAGCCTTTTAGAAAGTTTATGGACAGAGTACAAATAATATCCCTATGTTTCTGAGAACAGTTGGATCAATGATCAGGAGATAGAAGCTAAACCCCAGCGTTCAGGCAACTCAGCGCCATAACAAGGAGATTTTTGCCAAATGCGACTTTGTTTCTCGCGATTCTGACTTTTTTTTCTTGCAATTTTGACTGTTTCTTGTTATTCAGATGTTTTTCTTGCAATTCTGAAATTTCTTTTGCCAGCGTCACCCCTCTGTAGTGCTAGAAAGCTTTACAAATCAAAAAAAAAATTTAATTAGGCTACAATTAATAGATTGACCTGTGAAACAATGAATTAAATTGTAGAGGACTATTTTAGGCGTGACTCCACAAACCGCCCTGTGCCGTACATATTGTAGCCGTAGCTCCTGTCTGTTATGTACACGCACTGCATTGTAACATTAAAGCGGGAGAAGTAATAGCTCAAGATACGTCTTGGTTGTTAGAAGAGAACTCAGAATTGGCAAAAATAAAGTCGGAATTGCGAGAAATAAAGTCGAAATTGGCAGAAATAAAGTCGGAATTGCGAGAAATAAAGTCGAATTTGCGAAAAAATAAAGTCGAATTTGCGAAAAAATAAAGTCAGAATTTGCGAGAAATAAAGTCGGAATTTCAAAAAATTCTGTAATTAGGCAAACTTTTTTTTCAAGTTGTCCTGTTCAGAGCTATTCGTTGTTGGAAAAACTCCATCTGACAAGGCACATCTAGCCAACGCTTGTCACACGTGCTGAAATTTCTTATAATTCGTAAAATGGTGTGTTCAACCAAACAGCACCGAGTGCCAAGTAGGACATGTATATCATTCCGTATTCATCCTTTGATCCTAACCACAAATGTCATCTTCAGCAATTTTTTTCCTGGCCACACCAAACCTCTTTAGGGTTAATAAAAAAAAAGTTCATCATGCAATTTTTTTTTTCTTTTACATTTTCTATTATTAATCTTCAAATATCATAGACAGCAATTCATCAATACACAATATGTGAACAAAATTGTTAACACCTGACCATAAGATCTTGATGTGCTTTTTAACAATCCCATATTTAGTCTTCATTTGCTGTTATAATAGCCTTCACTCTTCTGTGAAGATGTTCCTCTAGGTGATGTGAAGAGACCTGGGGTGCAATCAGCATTCATTCCCCCAAAGCTATACAGTATAAGAGATCTTTATCAGGTCATTTAATATCTTCAATATCTTGTTGCTGGATACTTTTGTTTAGTGATGCAGTGGGGATGGTCAGTACTTAAAATGTTGGACTCCTGTTTGGAATATTTTGAGTTCAAATCCCAACACTACAACTTCAAATTACTGGGCCCTTAATAAATGAGATAGATGTAAGCCACTCTGAACATCTACACATAAGGGCGTCATTGTAAATGGCACCAAATGTCTTATGTGTAAATGCACTGATTCTGAGGACAAAGCTATTGTTTAGCTAAACTTCACATAATGCAATTATTACAACTACTAA
The DNA here is from genome assembly GCF_014805685.1 of Silurus meridionalis. Lineage (NCBI taxonomy): Eukaryota > Metazoa > Chordata > Actinopteri > Siluriformes > Siluridae > Silurus > Silurus meridionalis. The sequence goes on from NC_060895.1 coordinate 23,477,989, forward strand.
ATCAATTAATTACTGAATTATTCAGTCTGCTGTTACATTTAAAGACTGTAAGATTTAATATTTCATAAAAGGCCAGCTAGGTGTGTTGATTTCTTCTGTCACACACACCTCCCGACACACTGTCAACACCATGCTGACTAGCGTCTTTGATGCCCTGGGGTTTTCCTCCTCCTGAACAATGTGAGCATTCAGTCATGACATTAACACTGCGTTCTTCACTCTGCCAGCTGGACACTTAAGAACCACCGATCCAGCCAGACGCTTGGCATCGGAATCCTGGGAATGACCACTGACCTATTCCAACACATCAAAAGCATGCCTACGTGTGGGTTTGCACGGCTCAACACCAAACGGGTTCCTATATACATAATAACAAAGAACGATATAATAGCCTTGTAATGCACTTTGGGTCCACTAACGAGAGTTATAGAACTAGACCAGGTGATATTCTTCTTAAATCTACATCTTATATTATTAGATTCTGTCACGAGTTAAATAGTTGGTGTAGGTGAAATAGTAAAATAAATATATATATATATGTGTGTGTGTGTGTGTGTGTGTGTGTGTGTGTGTGAATGAAAACATGAGTCTTTAATTTTGACAGTATAAAGTAGTACACAGTGGTATTTCAAACCAAAAATATTTTTAGTTTTGGTATTTTCAGGATCAGTAGTATTAATAGAAGCAGTAGTAGAATTAATAATATTGTTAGTAGTATTAAAATTAGGATTAGTAAGAGTAGTAGTAGTTGTAGTATTAGTCGTAAAAATAGTATTTGTGGTAGTATTGATTGTAATAGAAGTAGCTGTAGTATTAGTACTAACATTAATAGAAGCAGTTATATTATTAGAATTAATAATAGTAGTTGTAGTATTGGTGGTCTCATCAGACAGACAGACAGACAGACAGACAGACAGACAGACGGATAGATCTTTGTTGTCATTGCATAGTACTAATAAAAGTAGTTGAAATATTAAGAGTAGTAGAAGTAGTAATATTTGTATTAGTAGTGATATTGGTAGTGTAAATATGAGTAAAGGTTGTTGTAGTAGATTATGTTAGTGTAAGTGTTTATGTAAAAATAAGACTTTTAGTTTGATATTATTTCAAAGCCAAAACGAACACAGGAAGTAGTTCAGGAACCCAAACACACCGTTTCTGTTTGTATAAAGTGCTATCAGGGAGCAGACGCTGCAGTCGGGGGGTCGGTATACAGGGAGCAGACGCTGCAGTCGGGGGTCGGTATACAGGGAGCAGACGCTGCAGTCGGGGGTCGGTATACAGGTAGCAGACGTTGCAGTCGGGGGTCGGTACAGGGAGCAGACGCTGCAGTCGGGGGTCGGTATACAGGGAGCAGACGCTGCAGTCGGGGGGTCGGTATACAGGGAGCAGACGTTGCAGTCGGGGGTCGGTAAACAGGGAGCAGACGCTGCAGTCGGGGGGTCGGTACAGGAAGCAGACGCTGCAGTCGGGGGGTCGGTACAGGAAGCAGACGCTGCAGTCAGGGAGTAACGGTGAGAATGACCCCACTTCCGGGAGCTGAGCTGGTGCGGACCCCGCTGCAATTGTACCGCTACTTGCTGCGCTGCTGCAAACTGCTGCCCAGTGCGGCCGTGCAGACCCACTACCGTCACACCGTCCGACAGGTACCGAACTCCTCATACTGACACCACCCCTACCGCAACCACGTGGGCCATCCAGAGACACGCGCACAACACTTACAACAAACCACGTGCATAGTCTGCACATTTTCTCACATTGGGCTTGTTATGGTTGCTGTTTACGGCTGCAAAGTTTTCTAGAGTGAAATGTGAGGACATGTGTCTAAAAGCTTGGGCCGAAATTTGTTTTGCAACAGGACAATGATCCCAAGCTGAAGCAGGACAGCTACAAAACAATGGCTGTAAATAAAACACAGACAGGTGCAATTAAATGACGTTCAGCCAAGCTGAAATAGTCGCAGGAAGATGACGTCAGAAACGACGTTGCATGCTTTTTCAATTAATACATTATTATATTTACATGGCAGATTTTTTGAGGACGTTTTTGGGAGGTAGGAGGAAACCAGAGAACCGCAGGGAGAACATGCAAAACTGGATTCCCAGAAGCACAGTTTCACCAACCAAGTAGTGATGCATCTAGAAAATAATTCAGATATTTAGTTAATATAAGTGCTCATTGTGGCTGGAGGACATCATGACATCACAGAATAGTTTGCAGGAACATAGTTAATTTTCTAACAGATTGCATTGTTGTCTACAGAGTTACAACAGCCACGCAGATGAGGACGACCCTGACCGAATCCGTGCGATCGTCCAGAGAGCGATTTCTGACGCTGACTGGATCTTAAACAAGGTGAATCAAATAAATCGAAATCAAAAGAGACGTAAGGCAAAGGAAAACATTGTAAAGCCTCTGGAATGTGACTTATAGTGCAATATTTTATAGAAAAGAAAAAAAACTTGGTAAGGTTTTGTTGATTCTGATTGGTCATTGGTTAAATTTCTATGACATACAAACAGTAGCAGTGCATTCCAAACTTTTCTTCATCGTATCATCCTGGTGTTGATTATTCTCCTATAACAGCATCTGATTTCGATGCAGAAGTGTATTAATCGTTCTCCGTTTTTTTTTCCACAGTATATCAAAAAGACAGGATCTCCAGGTCAGGACGCAACAGCGCAAAACAACTCCGATCGAAACTGATGCTACTCTGCTTTAAAGCTCATAGAAAGCACATGTAATTGTGCTTCTAAGGCAACATTTTGCACATAAAAAGCAGTTAATACTTTCTGAACTACTGTATGTGTGTATGTGGATATTTTGTACAGACTGTTTAGTGGAACCATTAGCTCGCTGGAGGACCTCCATCGCATCTTGTTAATACTGTGTATATTAAATTGCACTGTATATGATGAATATATAATAAAACATCTTACTAAATAAATATATGGTGCATTTTTTTCCACATTTGAACACAAACGTTTTCATCCTGTAAATAATATATATAAAGTAGTAATATATATATTTTTTTAAGCAGTTTGTCACATTGCATATGAATTCATTTTCTTCTCAGACTAATGACTATCTTGGTCTAAGTGCTTTATTAAACATAGAACATAGTCATTGAATTTTATGGTTTTACACATCAGGACAAAAATCATCTGGTCTTGGAATTAGTTAAATACAACCTCAATTGAACAACAATACATGACATGACGTATATATCTCATTACTAAGTACACCTTTATTGCTTCAATAGGAATGAAGACACTAACTAGCAGCCAGATGCTGCTAATTATATACCTTTGATTATATATATATATATATATATATATATATATATGTATATGTGTGTGTGGCACCTCTATAGAACCCAAAATCTTAGCAGTTTGCTGGTCGAGAGCATTCAGGTGTGTTAACTCAATGCCGAGGAGGAAAGACATCAGCAAGTAACTTAGAGAAGCAACTGTTGCTGCCCATCAGTGTGGGAATTGTTATTTAAAATGTAATTTCATGGAAAACATTCAAGACAGTTGGCAATCATCTCATGAGTGAGCGTCCCAGCAAATATTTACCGCAAGGTCAGAATGCTCAAGGAAATTAAAAAGAAAACGAAAAAAAAGCAGGAGATACATCTCAGATTCTACAGGCCTCAGTTAGCATGTTAAATGTGAAAGTTTATGACGGTACAATTAAAAAAAGACTGATTAAGTATTATTTGTTTGAAATGGTTAGCAGGAGGAAGCTTTTGTTACTTTTAAAAAACATGGCAGCTTGGATTAGGTTTACAAAGTTGCATGTGAGTAAGACATTTGGAATGATGTCATTCAGACTGTTGAAACAAAAAAGTAAGATGTTTTTTCACAGCGCCACGTTTGGTGGAAACAAAAAACCCCCCACCATATCGACCACAAACACCTTATACCACCTTTAAAGCATGGTGATAAATGGGGTAATGATTTTGGATTGTTGTGCTCATTATGGCTCCTGGGTATGGCTGCAAAGTCTCCTAGAGTCAAATATGAGGCCATCTGTCCAAAAGCTTGGGCCGAAATTGGTTTTGCAGCAGGACAATGATCCCAAGCACAACCAGGAAATCTACAAATGGATGGATGGATGGAGTTTAGTAGTGTGATGGTGGATGGAAAAAAGCCAGCCCTGAACCTGCTGGTTCTTGTGCTCCTGTATCTCCTTTTTGATGGAAGGCGGTTAAACAGTTTGTGACTGGGATGTGAAGAGTCCTTGATAACGTTGTGAGCTCTGCACAGATATCTGCTGTGGTGCAGGTGTTCAATGGCAGGTTGGGTGCCAGTGATGCGTTGGGCAGTTTTGCAGGGCTTTATGTTCACAAACACTGGAACATCCATACCATACAGAGCTGTTTTGGTGCCAGGACAGATCCTCAGAGATGTGAACTCCAAAGAACTTAAAGATGGAGGCCCCTTTACCTCAATTGCATTGATGAAGACTGCTGTTAGATTTCCAACAGTCCACAATAAGCTCTTTAGTCTTCATGGCATTGAGGGTCAGGTTGTTGGTGGCACACCCTGCTGTCAGGTTTTGGATCTCTTCCCTGTAGGTGTCATTGCATACCTGGTGAATATGCTGAAGTTATGCAAAGCACATTAATGGGTAAACAGTGAGTAGAGTAGTGGGCTCAGAACACAACCCTGTGGTATGCCAGTGTCCAAATGAGGGTTGAGGATGCCTGTTTGCCCAACCTAACAGACTGAGGTCTGTTGGTGAGAAAGTCAAGAATCCATTTGCAAGTGGAGGTGCAAATACCCAGGTCACTAAGCTTAGTGATCAGTACAGTGGGGAGGACTGTATTGAATGCAGAACTAAAGTCAATGAACAGCATTCTGATACATGTGTTGGTTTTTATCCAGGTAGGTGAGGGCTGAATGACGAGCTGTGGAAACTTCATCCTCTGTCAACCTGTTTGGGTGATAGGAAAACTGGTGTGGGTCCAGTGTAAGTGGTAGTCCCACAGTGAGGTGATTCAGAACCAGTTTCTCAAAGCACTGCACCAGTTGCCCAGCGCATGCTCTGAGGACACGTCTCAGTATGGTGTCCAGACCAGCTTCCTTACTTGCATCCACTCTGCTAAATGCTAAATAGACGTCCGTTGTTGAGAGTGACAGTGGACTGTGAGCAGTAGAGGAGCTTAGGCACTGGTTTGATGCTCTGTTGTAGTCCTCTGCATTGCCAGATTTTAAAAACAGCATCTCTTGCTTTAAGCAGGAGACAGACCTTAGAGTTCGTCCACGGCTTCTGATTAGGAAAGCATTTCACGTGTTTGATGGTAGTGGCATTCTCAAAGCACGTGTTGATATGGTCCAAAACGGATGAAGTGTAGATGTCCAGGTCTGTGTGAGAGTCCAGTGTGGCGTGTGAGGCGAACATGTTCCAGTCAGTATCCTGAAGCTGTTGCTTCCTGAATCCTGATCAGACTGACCCAAATGGTGGAGGGGAATGGCTGTGTATGCCTCAGGTATGTTTGTGTATACCTGATACAGTGTATTGTCCCCTCTGGTAGAGCAGGAGACATTCAGAATCAAGGTGTTGCTATTGCCAAGTCAACCTGAATACAATGTGGCAGGACCTTAAGACATTCAAGGTGTTTCGTAATAATACAAAACCTGCCACATTGTTCCATTTCCTTTAAATTATTATTATAATTTGAATAATTGTGTTAGGGAATAATGCAAATATTTTAAATAACCTACCATTCAGTGTAGCTCTCAGCCCCTTTCCCACCTCTCCCCATGAGCTTGACATCTCAAGAGCTTGGCATTTCTTTTCGGTCCCTTCTGCCCCAATCTCAAGCAGGTGCAGCATATAAAAGGGGCTGAAAAAAACACAATATGCTCACAGCGCTGCACACCGATGGTCAGCTGGCGTCTAAAATATAAGGTGAAACAAAGGTTGCATTATAAATTTGTTTAACTCCAGCTGATTATAGTCACCAGAAGAAGAGGAACAGAAGACGACGATAAAGAAGACGAAGAAGGTATTATTGTCAATTATTAAAAAAAATAATAATATTAAAAATTGGACATTTGAATTTAGTTATTACACTTTTACTCACTACTGTACGATAGACACCACAGGGCAAAATTATGGGAAAGAAACTTAAAAGAAAGGAGCTCCAACAACCTCAACCTAATAAGGTCAGAAAGCTGCGGTAGATTTTTGCACATGTGACAATTGAACAGTTAAATCGACACAAATTTAATTAAAAATATGTCAAAAATAATGCAACTTATGAATAGGATATAAATGTTATTAGCAGGCAAACAGGAGCGACCGGAGTCCTGTAGAGCTCCATGTACACAATCTGCAAACTGGCTCCCGATACCAAGACACGCTTTATCACAGAGCCATCAAGGTGAGTCCGAATCTATCTAAAGCTTTAAAATATGAAAAAATGTCTGTTTGAGACACCGTAAGATCGGTATGTGTTTTCTGCACCTCTCATTCCACACTTACTCTTCATTTGCTGTTATAATAACCCCTACTCTTCTGGGAAAATGTTTTAGATTTTAAAGTGTGCTTGTACAGATTTGTGTGAGATTCGTTCAGCCACAAGGGTGTTAGTAAAGTCAGGTGCTGATGGAGGTGGGAAGGTGATGAGGCCTGGGGGTGCAGTCAGCATTCACAATTATCATGTTTAATAGTGTTGAGTTCAGAGCTCTATAGCAGGAGATCTTCCACTCCAACCCATGTAAATCATATCTACATGGAGCTGGCTTTTTATATTTTTAACAACCCAAAGGTTTTAAAGGTTTGCATAAGTTAAATGATTATTCTATACTATTTTGGCATGCTTTTAGCAGTTTATGCCATAGCATGCATCCTAAACACCTCAATCAATTCAAACTTTTGCCATTCTCCTGATCTGTGAGCGTTGTGTTTGAAATTCCAGGGTCTGTGCTGCAAGCCGAAAGTGTGCGAGGGCTCCGTATTGAATCCAAAGTCTCTAACTCGCCCTCCTCCCGCTTCCCCTCCTTCAACCAATAAGCTCATCGCACAGGCAATCGACTTCATTAACGAGTACCACAAATCCTTTAAAAGGTAAGCATTATCAGTTCGTATATTTACATCTATGCTTTGTTTAACATTGCTGCCAAGCTGAGGATGTTCTGCCTGATTGTTTTATTTTCAATCACACAACTCTGGGAGAAAATTGGCCATTAGATTACATTTAATAGCTGCTTGGATCATTTATATCTTGAAAGCATGATCTGGGCGACAAGCCTAACTGCAGCTCGTTTGTATTCATCATTTAACCCAGCTCTAAAATAGACGAGCATTTGGCCCGGGTTAATGAGGTTGCTCAAGAGATTGATGTCACCGGATCTTATCAGCTCACTACTGAAGAGCTGGCGTTTGGAGCCAGGCAGGCTTGGAGGAATGCACCCAGGTGCATTGGCAGGATCCAATGGTCCAATTTGCAGGTCTGACACTTTTGAAGCTCCTACTGAACAATCAGGCTGATGGCCATTTTCTTATGAGAAAATTTGCTTCACTCCAGGTGTTTGATGCACGGGAATGCAGAACAGCAAAGGACATGTTCCAGTTTCTGTGTGCTCATCTTCAATTTGCTTCTAATGGAGGAAACCTAAGGTATGCAGGTTACGGTGATATTATTATTAGTGTTTTTTTATATATATAATAGCTACAAATAAACCTCAACATCTTAAGGTTGAGGTCAGAGCTCTATAGAAGGCCACTGAAGAACTTCCACCCCACCCCATTGGCACTACATCTTCAAAAAGCTGACTTTTTTTTAAAAAGGCCATTGTCATGCTGGAACAGGTTTGGGTCTTCTAGCTCAAGTGAAGGGAAAATTCCATGCCACTGCACCAAAGGCATCCTATACAACTGTGTGCCTTCATCTTCTCCATCTTTATAGTAACAGTTTGGGAAGGTATGGCTAAAAAAGTCAGGTGTCCCAATATTTTTTTAAATTAAGTGTATGTTCTGGATCATAAGCAGATCCTTTCCTTCTCCACACATTGTTTGAGCTTAATATCTGTTTCAAAACTTTGTGACTTTCTATCTGGCCTTCTGATTACAAATGCTGATGGGTATGGCCTTGTGGTATGGCCTTTATATTTCTGCTCTCAAACTGAACAATGGATTGTGATACCTTCACCCCTGATTGGTGGACATTGTCGGTGATGTCACTGATGTTGCTTTTGGTTATTTTTTTTACATTTCTTACAATGTTTCTAGGCAGACATGTTCAGTGATGGTCTGTTAGTACACCAGCAGTTTTTGTCTTGTTGAGGACATTCCATTCCATGTTATATAGGATATTCCCAATGTTTTCGCTATGTCTCTGATTAGCTTTCCTTCTTTTTCAACTGCATGTTGTACAGCCCTCTGGTTTTCATGTTGGTTTATCCAGCATTGGTTTATCCAACATTTGCAGTCTTTACAAGTCAAAACCAGAGTTTAAATCAATTGCTGAAACAATCAATCTAACAGGAAAAAAACAGGGCACTTAACACTTAAACACCTGTTACATACAGGTTTATTTACTTAGCTTCCACCATGAGTGAAAAAAAAAAGAAAGCCTCATAACCTACATTTGTCTCAGCTGATACTCTCTGACCAATCAGATTTGAGAATGAACCCATGCTGTGTATACAGAAACTGTTATTATTTTACAGGTCAGCTATTACCGTGTTTCCTCAAAGAACAGACAGACAGCATGATTTCCGAGTTTGGAACAGTCAACTCATTCGATACGCTGGCTATCAGATGGAGGACGGACATATTATAGGAGACCCCGCTAACGTCGAATTCACCGAGGTATCCACGAGTCACACACTAAACTCTTTTCGATCTGAGTTAAATTACTGCTTGTTAAATAAAAATAAAAATGCCTTTTAACAGATTTGTGTCCAACTTGGATGGACACCAAAGTACGGGCCCTTTGATGTTCTGCCACTGCTCCTGCAGGCCAACGGAGAAGATCCTGAGCTGTACGAAATTCCAGCAGAGTTGATACTGGAGGTTCAAATAGAGCATCCAAGGTAAGCAATTAACACCTTATAAACCTTTCATGGTTTCCATAATAGCTCTAACTTGCTTCTAAACAAGAGGATTTGGGGTTAAATAGATTGGTTTAATATTATGTTAGTATTTAAAAAGCTTGATATGAAAGACCAAGCCAGAATTTTTAAACAAAGCCTGCAGTACCGTGCATAATATAGATATAAATATAATTTTAAAAAGCACCATGATTCTATACTGTTGTGCTGAAGGTTTCTTGCGTTGCTTGCTTTCAACTTAATGTTGGAAATCCATGAAAATCCAGGCTCTGAAAACACAAACGTTCCCAGTCATTCTTGTGCTTCTGAAGAGCCTGCTGTAGCAGAAACGTTAAATCAACAAATCCTTGAAACATAAAGATCAGGGATAAGTGGAACATGCCATTTGCACTTAATTACACCACCCAATTGCCCCATTCATTCATGAGAACATAACAAAATTACCCTAATACCACGTTAGCTTTCTTGGGAACCAGTGAAGTGCTGAGTGCTAGAGCCTACAAGACTCAGCTATCAACAATAACAAAGTGTGACCAAAATGCTTCTAGTAAATTCCATCCAGTCAATGGCCATCTTAGTAACGTTCTTGGACATTCCTTTGCTGTCAGACAAGACCCACAAAGCTTTGCATAATTATTCCCCCTGTTTGAACGACATATTTTGTAGTGTTGCTTCTAGGAACTGAAATAGACTTTCTTGGGAATACATCGATCAGCATAACATTGTGACCACCTGCCGAATATTGGTCTTCTTTGCTGCCAAAACAGTCGTAACCCGTGGATCATTAACATAATAAACTTCTTCAGCAATTTGAGTTACAGGAGCTCGTCTGTTAGCTCGGACCACACGGACCAGCCTTCACTCCCCACATGCATCAAATTTCACTAGTGTTCCTTCCTTGGAGCACTTTTGATAGATTCTAAGTCTCTATTTGTTCTTATAATTTCCTCCACTCTTCTGGGAAGATGTTCCACAAAATTTTGGAGTGTGTTTAAAGATATGTGTTCATCAGCCACAAGAGTGTTACTAAAGGCAGGCACTGATGTAGGTGAGGAGACCTGGGGTGCAGTCAGCGTTCACATTCTTCTCAAAGGTGTTCAGTAGGGATGAGATCAGAGATCTATAGCAGGCCACTCAAGATCTTTCTCTCCAAAGCATGTAAAGCAGATCTTCAAGAAGCTCACTTTGTGCACAGGGACATTGCAAGGGCTTCCAAGTTCAATGAAATGACAAATGTAATGGCAGTACATCCAAAGACATCCTATACAATTTTGTGCCTTCATATTTTGTGGTCACAATTTGGGGAAGAACCACATATGGTTGAAAAAGTCGGGTGTCCGAATACTTTTGCTCTTATAGTGTATGAAATTTGATATACTTGGTTCAATACTGATTGATGCCTTTTTTCATCCAGGTATGAATGGTTTAAAGACTTGAACCTGAGATGGTATGCTGTACCTGCAGTGTCCAACATGTTGCTGGAGATCGGGGGTCTTGAGTTCACAGCATGCCCCTTTAATGGCTGGTACATGGGCACTGAGATTGGTGTGAGGGACTTCTGCGATTCTCAGCGCTACAACATGCTGGAGGTGAACCCAGTTCACTTAGTATGGGACGATCCAGAAGTTTAGATAAGGATTAAACTAAAATCTGTTTGTAATGCTTTTTTCTACAGAAAGTTGGACGCTGTATGGGTTTAGATACACACAAGCTGTCATCACTGTGGAAGGATGAGGCTCTGGTTGCCGTCAATGTTGCTGTGATTCACAGTTTTCAGGTACAAAGCTCTTGACCATTATGTACACAAAAGAAAGCCTTTTTATAATTTTATAATGTCTAAGTTCCTCCCTGTCTTGTGTTGCAGAAAAACAAGGTGACAATCACAGACCACCATTCTGCCACCGAGTCCTTCATGAAGCACATGGAGACTGAATTACGCCTTCGTGGTGGCTGTCCTGCTGACTGGATCTGGCTGGTGCCTCCCATGTCTGGTTCTCTGACCCCTGTGTTCCACCAGGAGATGATCAGCTACATCCTGTCCCCCTTCTACTACTACCAGGTACAAAGATGAACGTCATTATTTAAGAAAACTTGTGGGTTAACATTATAACAAACAACAGACGCATCAATTTTCTGCAAATTTCAACAATCTTCTTTAATCTTCTTCATAAAGTTCACAGGTCTTGTGATGGTCATTATCTTTTTTTTTCCTTCAAAGCCTGATCCTTGGTTAACGCATGTATGGAAGGATGAAAAGAAACAACTGAAGAAGCAAAGAAAATTAAGCTTCAAAGGTCTGATAAGGTGAATGCTCTTCATCCACCATATCTATGTCCACATGCCAATATCTAAAGTCATCAGTTATTCGCTTTAATTGAATGTTTGCAAGTCATTATTGTGCATTCTCTCGGTCCAGGGCAGCGGTTTTCTCTCAAATACTGATGAAATCTGTGTTAGTAAAGAGAGTCCCCTGCACCATTCTCTACGCTACGGAAACAGGAAGATCACAGACCTTTGCCAAAAAGCTCAAATCAATGCTCAGTTGTGCATTTAACCCCAGGGTAAAAGATTCATACCTTCAAAGGACGGATATGAAAATGGCCTGTAGACATGATGTGATGTGGACATTTCTTTTCTTGTATGTTTGGGTTACAGCTACTCTGCATGGAGGACTATAATTTCCTGGACCTTGAGAAAGAGTGTCTCGTAATGGTGGTGGCCAGCACATTCGGTAGTGGGGACTCCCCAGGAAATGGACAGGTATGGACTCCGGATAAACGCTGGCGAGAACATCTGAATATCTTCATGTCTATGTATGTATGAACATGCCATGACCTATGAGAAAATCCCATGACCCATGAGGCTTGCGTCCTTGAATACAGGTAGTCTCAGAGTTACGATGGTTTGACATGATTTTTCGATCTTACGATGGCGATATGAAAACATAAAAAAATTACAATTTTCACGCCACGTTTTAATCTTCATACTACATGTTGGAATGCTGCAAGGATGTAGGTACGCATCTTCCTCCTTTTTTGTGTGTTTTGGTTTTCCAAAGCCCAATCTAGCTCGTAGCTTTTTCCTGTGTCAGTGCGTTCGGCTTTGCCCTCCATTCGCAAACTGCCGCTTGTCCACAAGCCTACGGCCACAAACTTATATACTGTAAAGTTTATACATTACGGTACTGTACATTTATTTTTTTTGCTAAATTATGTACTGTATTTTTTAAATTACAGGGGACGACCTGAAAACTGTTTAACCAGAAATGTTTTAAAAGATGGTCACTGCACTGTAGGTACCAAACTAGGGCCCATCATAGCATTGAAAAAAGTTGCACTGGGGCACCCAGGTCAGGGCAGAACAGACCTCTCAGAATATAACATCATTTAATAGTACCCATGGGGGCCTGTCCATTGATAATAATGATAATGTCCATCACTCTTGACACTGGACCAGATGTATCAGCTGTTAGTGTAAAGATTGGATGATCATCCCAAATGCTGCAGCTTACACACTGGCAACTTAAAAAAACACCCTGTTGGTGTTGTATAATTGTACATAAAATGTCTAATTATTAAACCAAAGATGAGACGATTCCACAACTTTGCAGGATAGGAATCCTGAAGCACTCACCATAGTTTGGTCAGAGTTTGACCAAAGTTGCAAAGCATATGGCTCTATATTTCCCACATACATATCCCAGAGATGTTAGGAAGCTGGGGTCAGAGCTCAGGGTCAGACATGATACAGCATCCCTAGAGCACAGAGGGTAAAAGGCCTTGCTCAAGAGCCCTAAGAGTAGTAGTTTGGAAATAATTGGGCTTGAACCCCTAACCTTATGATCAGTAATCCAGCTTTAACTACTGAGCTTCAAAATAGATCACAAAAATATCATGCTCATGTGTTTGAGAAGGTATTCAGATGATTCTCACTGAGCATCTTTTTTTTTTATGACTTTCAATACCACATATACAATGTATATTAAAAACTGTATTCCCTTTTTTTGAAGATATTCAAGAAGCACCTTTTCAGCACAAAAAAACTCAAAAACAAATTCCGGTTTGTATTCTCTGACACTTGTTAAAAGGATTTTTCCCCCCATGATCTGGATAGTGGTTTAATCTCATTCTATTACACAGGTACAGTGTTTTTGGCCTTGGCTCCCGCATGTACCCGCAGTTTTGTGCGTTTGCCCATGCTGTGGATGAAAAGCTTGCGGAATTGGGCGCCAAACGAGTGACTTCAATAGGAGAAGGAGATGAGCTCAACGGGCAGGAAGAGGCCTTCTCCATCTGGGCTTGCACCATGTTCAAGGTTCAGTAGTCACCTTAAATAAACAGGAAATCACATTAACTACTAATTGATTGTGGTTCATAAAAATCGTGGAACTTTTGTAGGCTGCATGTGAGGAGTTTGGGATTGAGAGTCCTGTCTTATGGGCAGAGCATCTAAAAGACAGCTGGGACCCACTAAGACACCGGGTGCAGCCTGACAGCAGCTCCTTTGAACGCATAAGAGGTATCATGTATCATTTCTAAAAGTTCTCACTGGTGGTTACAGTAGGAAAAAATATTATTCTAAAGTTTAAGATGTCTGTTTGTTGCCTTTTTGCCCAGCTCTTTCTGCACTCCACTCTAAGACGGTGTTCAACATGAAGCTAAAGAAAAGAAAGAATCTACAAAGTTCACGATCAAGGTTGACTTAGCAAACTTAGACCCCTCCAACTGCAGTAAAAGGCTATGGAGGTCCTAAGATGCATTATAATATATTTTTCTTTCTTGCTCTCTCGTGATCACGACTTAATGTTTCGGTGATCTTGAAATAACAAAAGTTGTTTTCTCGTTTTTAAGTCAATTTGCTTGTGATCTCAACATAACAAGGTTTTCTCGTGATCACGACTTAATTTTTGCCTGATCTAGACATAACAAGAGTTGTTTTCTAGTTATCATTACTTCATTTTCTCGTGATCTCAATATAACAAAAATGTTTTTTTCCGTGATCCAGACATAAATAGTTTTTTTTTTCATTAGCACAAAGTTGTTTTCTAGTTATCATAACTTCATTTTCTTGTGATCTAGACATAACAAAAGTGGTTTTCTCGTTATCGTAACTTTCTCAATATCTTAAACTAAAAAAAAGTTGTTTACTCATTATTTACATCGACATTCACATTTAGCAGACGCCCTTGTCCGGAGCGACGTAGAAAAGTGACATAAAACATTTGTTTTCTTGTATCACAACTTTATTTTTTTCCTGATCTGGACATAACAAGAGTTGTTGTCTCGTGATCTTGAAATAACAATTTGTTTTCTCGTGATCTCGACATAACAAAAGTTGCTTTGTTCGTGATCCAGATATAAAAAGAGTAGTTTTTTCATTAGGCAGCTTTATGTTCTTGTGATCTCGACATAAAAGTTGTTTTCTTGAGATCACAAATTAATATTTCCGTGCTCTTGGCTTAACAAACATTGTTTTCTCGTGATTGCGACACTTGAGAAGGAGGCAGTCATGTCTGCAACTTTATTATCGAAGACAATACACAGCGACCCTGAGTCATGATCACGAGATTACTGAAAATTCAGTTGTGATCACAAAAAAAACAAGAAAAAAAAAAATATTATAATGCATGGCCTCTTAGGACTCCACAAAATGGTGCATCAATTTGAACGTATTTTTTCTTATGCGTTGTCATGTGCCATTGTTTTCAGCTGCTGTACTTTACTGGTTGAACTGGAAGTTGGGGATAACAAAAAAGAGGCTTTGGACTATGCTCCAGGTGACCATGTAGGTGTTTTTCCTGGGAATTCCCCTGAACTGGTGAGGGAGATTCTGAAGCGCCTCCCTAATGCCCCTCCCACCAATCAGAGCATCCAACTTGAATACCTACCTGAGACCTGCTCTGGTAATGGTCACTATTAATCTAAATTACATTACCAACTTATTATTGATTAAAAAATTCTCCTGTATGATTTCTCCTTCCTTGTTCGGCAGCAAGCGCAAAATGGAAAACAGATTCACGAATCCCAGCATGCCCTCTTGCCAAGGCTTTTACATACCTCTTGGACATTACCACCCCACCTTCTCAAAGCTTCTTGCACAAGCTTTCACTGATGGCTAAACAGGAGGAGGACCGGCAACGCCTGATGACTCTTGCAAGGGTAACTTAAACCCTGAAACGCTCCCAATGAAATAATCATTAAAACTAAATCTACAGCAGTTTAAGTTGTTCAGAGGGAACTAAGTTTTCCCTCAAAATGTTACAAAGTTGGAGGCACACAGTGATATTGAATGTCTTTTGATGTGGTAGCATGAAATTTTCCCTTCATTGGAACTTGGAGAGCAAAACCTGATTCAGCATGACAATGCCCCATGTTTTAAAACGGCTGGAGTAGAAGATCTAAAGTGGTCCTCACACATCTCCACAAGCACACTACACAGTCTAGTGGAGATTCTGAAACTGATAAAGCTAACAATTTGAAAAACAGTTGACCTGTCAAAGTATGCATTAATTGCAGGGTTTGACAATTAATTTTCTCAAATTGCTATCACTTTTTTAAACGAAGACTTAAATGAGAGTGAGTCCTTGAGAAAAAGTAACTTTTTTTGCATTTTTATTACTTATTGCACCTTTCTGCAGGACTTCAAGTGCTACTCAGAATGGAAAGCATTTAGTATGCCCAATTTCCTGGAGGTTCTCGAAGAGTTTCATTCCCTGGAGCTTTCTGCAGCCTTCCTCCTCAGCCAGCTACCTCTCCTAAAGCCCCGCCTCTACTCTGTCAGCTCCTCCCCAGACCTCCACCCTCACGAGCTGCACCTCACCGTGTCAGTGGTCAACTACCGTACACAGGGTAAAGGAAGCACAATGCCACAATAAAGAAACCCCTTTCATGGCATCAGTAATGCATTCTTACAAGATTCTGTGGCATGAAAAGGATAAAATTCTGAACTTTTGAAGCTTTCTGTTTTTAATTCCAGATGAAAAGGTCCTCTGCATCATGGTGTCTGCAGCACATGGCTTAACGCTCTCAAAGAGGGCCAACTGGTTCCCTGCTTTATTCACAGGTGCTCAGACTTTTTCCATGCCTTTTTGTGTAAACAGTTATGATGTGTTTTCTAGTGTTTCTTTATTGGTCTGCTTTAGATCCAGCAGGTTCCACCTTCCACCAGATCCAAGTTCTCCTACTATGCTGATTGGAGCAGGCAGTGGTATTGCACCTTTCAGGAGTTTCTGGCAACAGCGCTTCCATGACATGAAAACAACAGGTACTGCCTGATCCACATTTAGAGAAGGCAATTGGCTGGAAGAGAATTCAAGTTTATTAGTTAACCATTGTACCAGATGTGTAATAGGGTGTGTACATTTTGTCTGAAAGGCCTGAAGGGCATTCCAATGACGCTGGTATTTGGATGTCATGCAGTGGACATGGATCATCTTTATAAAGATGAGGCTTTGGACATGAGAGTAAATGGCACGCTAAAAAGCATCATTCCAGCATACTCCTGCCAGGCTGGGCTCCCCAAAGTATATCTCACTTCTTACCACTAAGAACTTACTAAAAACTGAACCCATTTTTACTAATAACACTTTCACTCAAACTATTCACTGGCACCTGTTTTAAACGTTCCTTTATTAAGCATTATCATTAATAAAACATTTTTTTGGGCCCCAGGTGTATGTTCAAGATGTCTTGAAGAAGCAGCTTAGTGAAGAGGTTTGGCAGGTCTTGTACCAGAGCACTGGACATCTTTATGTATGTGGTGGCATGAGCATGGCTCGAGATGTTGCACACACTATACAGGAGATCCTGGGTAATCGTTTGGGCATAACCCTCATCCAAGCTGGGGAATATCTGGATCAATTAAAGGTGCAGCAGGACACATCTTCTCTTGGTTATCCACCAGCCTTTTTCAATGTGTTTCATTTCCTAGATTTTTAGATTCGATTCAGATTTGGTCACATCAGCTACACTGTATTGTCAAAGGTTTTTGGACACCTGACCATAATATACGTATAGGCTTTTTGAACATTCAAATTCCACATTTGGTCCACTTAAAGAACCAAACCTTTTCCAGCATGACCATGGTTCTTTACACAAAGGCAGCTCCATGAAGATATGCTTTTCATGGGTTGGGGTGGACGATTTATTGATGTTTTAATGATTTATAATCACAATCTTGATGTCACCCTAATAAGGATGGGTTCCATTTTGAGTCTAGTTCTTCTTAAGGTTTCTTCCTCAAACCATCTAAGGGAGTTTTTCCTTGCTACAGTCACCCCAAGATCTTGCTGGCCTGCTATAGAGTGCTCACTTCGACCTCATTGTACACCTTTGGGATAAACTAGAGCACTGACAGCACTCCAGGCTTCCTCATCTCACCTACATTAGTACTTTACTAAATACCCTTGTGGCTGAATAAATCTCACACAAATCTCCAAAAGTACACTTCAAATTCTAGTGAAACATCTTCACAGAAGAGTTAAGATCATAAAAGCAACTAAATGTTGAATGGGATGTTTAAAAACCACAAACGAATATTGTGGTCTGATGTACACAAACTTCTGTCCATATGGTGTCCTGCTAATATTTAAACTGTCCTGTCTTCTTCTAACTCTTGGCCTTAATGCTATTCATTGTCTCCTAAAGAATACGAATGGATGTTCGTTCTTATTACAATGATATTACTTAAATATAACAGCGTCTTTTGTTGCCTTTTTCTTATATTGTTCTAATCCTCCAGTATAAAATGCTAAGTAACATGTGTTCTGTTTTGAGGTTGAGAACAGGTACCATGAGGAAATATTCGGAGACTAACACAGCTTCAACGTCAACATTCTAAAACTCGCCCTCTGAAGAACAGGAGCTACGGAATATTTAACAAAATACTGCAATGTTAACATACCTGTATTTCCAAACTTGTCTTTAGAGCGGTTGGGGAAAAAAAAACGATTTAATGATGTTTAATATATATTTAGCCTTGTCATTTGTGGACCAAGTGCTGATTTTCTCAATTAGCTAAAATTGAAGCGGTAGCTCAGTCTATGAGTGTTGGAATTCTAATCAGAAGGTCATGAGTTTGAATCCCAGCACCACCAAGCTGTCAATTTGGGGCTTTTGAGCTAAATCCTTAACCCATAACTCCTCAGCTGTATAAATTAGATCATTGTAAGGGCATTAGTCAAAAATACATTAAATGTAAATTGTTTTTATGTTAAGAACTCAGAACATTTCTATGATTGCTTTGCTTTTGGATCCAGTTAAATACATTTCTTATATTATGACAGCGATTTTACACCAGAAGGTGCTGGGATTTACAGTACCAAACCTTTTGTTTTGTTTGCAATCAAAACTCAAACCCCACTAGTAACTTTACTGAAATTTATGGCATTTCACAGACATGTTTATCCAGAGTGGCTTGCAATTATTTATACAAATGAGCAAGTTAGGGGCCTTGTTCAAGGGGCCCAGTACAGGCAGCTTGGCTGTGAAGGGGTTTCAACAACCTTCTGAGAAAAAGTCTTCCAACTTTTGACCAATAATCAAATACATGCAATGTGAGGAAAGATGTAGCCTAGAGGAGCATATATAAACAGAGAACACTGCGCAACAGCAGCAGCAAACAAACAAACAAACAAACAAACATTAGTTTAGCCTTAGTTTAGTGACATCTCTCCAAAGGTGGGAATCACATGATGCTGTTTTTTAAAAATCTTCTCTCACACATACACACAGTAAAATAGATTTTTGTCTGTACTTGTTTATGTATTATTATTATTATTAGTAGTAGTAGTAGTAGTAGTAGTAGTAATACTAGTACTAGTGGCATAGCAGTTGCAGCTAAAGGAATTCCCACTTCCCAAACCTTTTGTTAGTCCTGCCGTCTTTTCCTATTAATCTTCTTACTGTTTTTCTCTGAAACCTCTGGAAACTGGCATTTGCTTAATTTGACTTAGAATATTCTAGGAAACTATTACTATTATGTATGCAAATGAAATAAAAAATCAAAAGCCATGCGTGTCTAGTAAATTTACATACACTCTACATTAAAATAAATATTTAGTTTGATTTTTTTAAAATATGAGTAACTTTACAGCCTGTCTGCATTTAATGACTTTAATTCTACTGGTCATGATGTCATAAGGTAATAGTGTAAAAACATAAACAAATAAAGTATTATTTTTTTTTTTTAACAGAGCTAATTTTGTAACTTTTTGGCACCACCTCCTATGTGGATCTGAGGTCAGTGAAACATTGTGTGAGTCTTCACAGTGCTACTCTATTATTTTGATAATATAATGATGGATAATAACATAGAATTATGACATTTTTACATACCACAAACAAATTCTTCAGTCACAGCACCAAGCAGTTCATCTAGCTATGTGGATTAGAGGTCACTAAACCATTGTGTTTTAAAGTGCGTTGCTGTACTAAGTGGAACTAACGTAGGTGGTGGCACAAAAATGTTCATGACAAAGGTCATGAAAGGTCATGGAGGTGCTTTCGCAACGATTTTACATACACACCCATGCAATGCCCTGCACATAATTATAATAGTTTATAAACATCCTACTATATGAGTACTGATTTATTGCCCAATAATTGCACAAAGGTGAACAGATTCAGGTCGATTCGGCCGTCTAGACTGGTAGAAAAACTGCCCAGATCTGAAAACAAGATTCACTGGTACCAGAACCATAAAAGTAAAAGTGAATAGGAAAGGAAAGAAAAGGAAAGGAAGAGCTAATGATCCTAAGCACACCACATTAATCTGTCCAACATGGAGGAGATACAGAGTGAATGATATTATAATTGTGTAACTGTGTAATAGGACCTGATTATAAATATATTTTATATGTTTCGGAGTAGATTTTTTTTTCTGCAAAAGCTTCAAACTATGGTCTATTAGAGA
This sequence comes from Silurus meridionalis, assembly GCF_014805685.1. NCBI lineage: Eukaryota > Metazoa > Chordata > Actinopteri > Siluriformes > Siluridae > Silurus > Silurus meridionalis. The sequence goes on from NC_060895.1 coordinate 23,497,968, forward strand.
AACTGTGATTAGTCAGTACACCTCATCACCTCAACAATGATGGAACTGTAAAATGATTGACATTCGGTTCCACCCAGATAAGGATTTGTTCCTATTTGAGTCTGGTTTACAGACTAGTGGTGGATAGTTAGGAAGTAAAACTGTACTTAAGTAGTTTTTTCATGTATCTGTACTTTACTGAAGTATTTCCTTTTGCTGAAACTTTCACTGTAACTTCACTACATTTTGAAGTGAAATATTTTACTTTGCCCACCACTGATGGTTCCTCTCAAGGTTTCTTAATCACACCATTCAAGGGAGTTTTTTCTGCCACAGTCACCACTGATTTGACCATTAAGGGTAAACTTATAATAAACAAACTTATAGGTACTGAACTTTACTCTGACTTTATAACCTATTTATCTCTGTAAAGCTGCTTTGGCACAATGTCAGTTGTTAAGTGTGTTGTACAAATAAAGCTAAATTGAATTGAATTGAAATGAATTGAACTGAATTGAATGTGTTGTTTGTGGTAGTTGGCTTAGAAATTATTTAGGAGTTTTTTGATGCACATTACATAGAAAAAGTCACAAAACTGTAAAATGTAGTGTGCTTCAAACAATACAATAAAAAAAAATCTATATACAAATGAGGACAGCTCAGTATTTATGTATTTCTTCATGTCTCTGAGCAATTACATCCCTTGTCCAGTATAAGTCAGGACTGTAAGTCAGTAAAACGAATTGAGAGAAAAATCTAATTCAAAGAAGAGTTTAAAACTTAGATTGTATAACTGAGAAACAGAAAGTAAATCTATTGAGTTATATAATGATGAGCAATATCTCATTCCTTTACTTTTCTGATGTAGGGTTTAAAGGAAGTAGTTAGAAGTTTAAAAGAAATGGCTCTAGCCTTCCTTATGTAATGTTATGTTATGTAAATGTTTTTCAGACTAATATATCTTGACCTATTTTTTTCTTTTATTTTTTTTTCACATGCCTTCGTCTTTATTCTTTTTTTTGCTTGGTAGACACAGGGATATATAATTTTTCTGTTCATGACTGATATTACATGCATGTGAACAGCAAATAAGTCGTGATAAAAAAGAAAACAAATTGTGCAACGTTGATCGTTGAGGTCCATATGAAATACCCTGAGATTAATTTTTTTTTAATTTGGCATATTAAAATGACATTCTATACAACGAATTTAACACAAATATAACAAGGCAGGATTTTAAATGTAATAATGCATTCATAAAATGTAGAAACCGTGTATACATTAGTATACACACTATATGGACAAAAGAATCGGGATGCCTGACTTTTCCAGCCATTTGTGGTTCTACCCCAGTTTATTAGTCAAAAGTTGGTGGCACACAGTTGTATAGGATGTTTTAAGCATAATGTAGCATTAAATATTTTTCTTCACATGAACTTGGAGAGCCAAACCTATTTCAGCATGACAATGCCCCTGTACAAAAAGACAGCTCCATGAAAATCTTTCATGATTTACATGGGTTGGAAGTGTGTGGAAGATCTTGAAAATGGGAACCAGGCCCTTTCACCTCACCTGCATAAATATCTGACTGTACTAACACCCTTGTGGCTGAATGAGTGATGGGTGGATCATGGTAAGAACAAAGGTAGATGAAGTGATGCATCAGTCATGTGAAGTGCCTAACATAGAATTTTGTGGGGGCAGTGTTATGATTTGAGGTTGCTTCAGTTGGTCAGGTCCAGATTTAGCAATGTTATGTGTATAATAAATTACTGAATGGCCAGGTTTTTCCATCAATTAATGTTTTTCTTCCCTGGTGTCATGGGCATATTCCAAGATCACAATGCCAGGTTTGGCCTTAAATTGTGAATGAGTGGATCTGGGAGCATGGGACATCAAACATGGACCGGCCACCACAAAGTCCAGACCTTAACCCTATTGAGAATCTTTAGGATGTCCTGAGGAAGACTTTATGGAGTGGTTGGACTCTTAAGTCATCAATACAAGCTTTTGGCAAGAATTTAATGCAATTCTGGACACAAATAAATTGTGACATTGTATAAGAGTATCAAAATAACAAATGCATTCCAAAATTAAAGCCATAGAGGTACAACTAAATATAAGTGTTTGTGTGTAGGCAATGGTTTTTCTACAAACTTTTAACACAAAGATAGAGGCACACAATTGTAACAGATGTCATTTTTTAGAATAGTCAAACCTATTCCAAAAAGCCATTTCTATGAAGATATGCTTTATATTGGGTTGGAATCATTCGTGAATCAGGCCGCACCACATCACAAATATGGATACGGTTCCTCTGCTGTTTGACCTGCCGCTCACTTGGACTGGCAACAGAAATGCGAATCATTCATCACGCTGAAAACAACCGGGCATGACCGGTGGTGATTTTTAAACTCACGACAATGCCAAAAGATAAACTCCCGAGAGAAAAGATAAACTCCCGAGAGAAATTGTTGTGAAAGGAAGGAGGAAGACGGTGAATAATGACTTTCTTGGTAGGCTACTGTTTAGATACAAGTCGTGTAACAGACACTGTCTTTCATTAAAGCCTGTGTAAAGTTCATTAGTTTCAGTGTAGACGTCTGAAACCACCTGCGGCTTCAGTGTAGACGTCTGAAACCAGGGTTAGGGTTAGGGTTAGAGCGGCTTATAGACAGGTGCGGCTTATTTATGTTCAAAATAAAAATCTTTGTAAAATTCAGTGGGTGCGGCTTATATTTGGTGCGTTTTATAGTCCGGAAATTACGGTAGTCTGACATAGAATTTCAGTTGTATCAATCCTAATCATAGTCTTAATTGAATCAGTCTGGGAGAGACAGCAAGCCATCAAGGACCATCTCTAACCAAAAGGTGTCTGAGACCATGATTATCATTTAAACAATACCCTCTCCTGGCCAGTTGTTCCTTCACCCAGCCAGTTGTTCCTTCATGCATATCCTACATCTAATTTACATTTAAAGGATAACTCCGGTCTATACTTCAAAGGGAAGAACAATATAAAATATCTGGGCAGAGTTTGCTCTGGGTTCTTTCTGACTCCGATGAACTCAAAGTGCTTTTTTGTCCTCATCATTTTTTTCTTACACAGGTGTTGGATTGATCAATGGGTTCATGTAAGTTTGGGGCAAAAAAAACAAATACAACGCAAAATACAAGATGGGTAAACTAGAAAAGTATGGTTTGGGTGCAGTAGTTTTCTAGGCATTGTTGCATTAATAGAAAGCGTAACGTAGTAACGCTGTGCAACATCTACATTCTCGTCTACTGGTTCAAACTTATTATTTGATTTGTTACATAATAATAATTATTTGATTTATTATAACCTATAATCACAACACACTGTAAATTCTATCTTTACTAAAAGCATTCTGCCATAATGCGGCAAATCACAAGGAACGTGTGCAGAATGTGCGACAGGCGGGTTCTAAGAGTTTAGGGTAAAAACAAAAAGGAAAAAGTACACAAATGAATGTAAAACATATTGCATTGATTAAATTGGCACAAATTCAACCGATTACATAAAATGAACGGAAAAATCTAATTCATTCACTCCGAACTGGGGCTGAAACAGCCAGGAGATGAGTCTGCTTTGGGTCACTTTTTGGAGACTGAGGAGGAGGCTTGTGGAGGGTAAACTGAAATTAGCCATAGCCTCCAATTTGCTATCAGCAGCATCTCTATAGACACATGCAGCACTATGCTTGTTTAAAGGTTTAAAAAAACATATTACACATGTAAAGTTGCAACGGCAGTTGAATAAAGTGTGATAAAATGTATTGTCTGCATTTGTTAGCTACTGCACAACAATCACAAAGAGAGAAAAGTGGAACTAAAAAATAAGCCAGTATGGAGCTAATGTTTGTAAGCGTGTCAAACGGAATGTAATGTGCGTTAGAGTGGAAAAACTATTCTGTGCTGTTGGGGTGGGGCTTTGGTTAGGGGTGGGGATTTGGTTAGGGGCGGGGCTTTGGTAGGAGTGCTGCAGTCTGATCTTTGTTCATTGGCTGTAGGCTGCCACCCTTAGAAATCATGCTGGGTTTTTCTATGTAATTTTTCTCTTTGTCTAAAATACTAAAATCAAACTTTGATTGTGTGGGCAAGATGCAAATTCGGTTGAGCTAAACTTATTTAAGCTGACACTGAAGCTGATGCTGGCCTGCTATAATTTTGTTCCTTATAAGTTTATCCCTAATGAGCAAGCCAATGGCAATTGTGGTAAAAATAAAAATTTAAAACGTCCCTGAGATGGAATGAGGAAGAAACCTGGAGAGGAACCAGACTCAAAAGGGAACCCATCCTCATTTGGGTGTAACCGAATGTCCATTCATTACAGTTCCATTATTGTTGATGTGTACTGACTCATTACAGTTTCTCTACTAGACCATAGTTCGAAGCTCTTGCAGAAAACAAAATCTACTCAGAAACACATGAAATATATTTATAATCAGGTCCATTAGCTTTAACACAGTTACACAATTTTCATATAATTCACTCTGCATACCTTCCATGTTTCAGATTGTCCAGAATAATCCAGATTAATGTGGTGTACTTTGGATCATTAGCCCTTCCTTTTCTTCTCCATCCTCTTATAATCGATGAGTAGACTCTTTGTCTATGACTCTTTGTCTACTCATTGTTCTGGTACCCGTGACCTGAGAACTGGGCAGCATTTTCTACCAGTCTAGATGGCAGAATCACCCTGAATCTGTTGACCTTTGTGCTATTACTGGAAAAAGTAGGATGTTTATAAACTATTATAACTATGTGCAGGTCATTACATGGGTGTGTATGTAAAAATCATTGTGAAAGCACCTCCATGACTTTTTAATGACCTTCATCATAATTTGAAACACCTTTAGGTTGCATTCACGTTAGTTCCTCCAGTACAGCAACGCACTTAAAAATGGTCAGAAAACAAAATTATAGATTGGTGAAACCAGATGCAATGGTTTTAGTGACCTCTAATCCACATAGTTAGATGGTGACTTGGTGGCTTGGTGCTGTGACTGAAGAATTACTGTTTGTGGTCTCTATATTTTGATTATTACTAGTTATTTATGTATTTAAAAGCATTTCTTCTTGGACCTTTAATGCCAAAAACCCATTTCTTGGCAGGAACCTGCTGTGGCACATTGCTGCACCCATTCCTCGTGAATTGTGGCACGAAATTATCTAATGAATGGATTGCTTTCTGTTGGAGAGGTAATTTACCAACAGCGAATTATGGTACAATGCTACATAAGGCTTTCTATTAATGCAATTATGCCTAGAACATTACTGCAATATATTTACAGCCTGAATAATGCAAGTGTTTTACCTGCCTTGGTCTGTTTTAATTAGGTGTTTCGTATTTATGATGGAAGTTTCATATAAGAAAGTCACGATCTTCTTTATTGCAGATCTTGTTCCAAAACAATAAAACTAAAATCTTGGCTTAAGTTTATTTTGTATTTAAATCTTTAATATCTTTAAGCACATTTGACAGTTCTTTTGGTCTAAACCTGCAAATGAGAACCTGGAGAATTAAATACATTAAATGCAAACAGAGCAGTGAAGGTCCTGACATTTTTGCTAAATCAAATGTAGAACTTCACAGGTTCACAGGTGTGCCTTGTCAAGAGTACATTGACATTATTTGCCTTCTTAATGTGCTTTAAACCATCAGTTGTTTTGTGCAGAGGAAAGGGTGAATACAGATTCAATAACCCATTTAGTGCTACTACAACTACTGTACAAATCCATACACTCAGTTGAGTTAAGAGAAAAGAGTCAATCAATACTTTAAGAAATGAAGGTCAGTTAATCCATAAAATCTCAAGAAATATTATTGTATACCCAAGTGCAGTCTCCAAAACCATCAAACGCTATGATTAACAGGTTCTTATGAGGAGCGTCACAGAAAGACCAATCACTACCTCTCCTGCAAGGGATACGTTTATCAGAATTACCAGCGTCTGAAACCACAATTTACATAAATGCTTCTTAGAGTTCAAATGGAAAACATATTTTAACATCCACTGTTCAGAGGAAACTGTGAGAGTCAGACCTTCATGGTAATAATTTGTTCAACAACTGGACAATGAACCCTAACATATCTATAAGTTCAGTTTCAAAGGGAAGGATAGGCAGCCAACAAGCACTTAACACCTCTGGGAACTCTGCAAGATTGTTGGTAAAGGATTGCAGGTGATTTCTTCATAAGGCTGACTGAGAGAATGCAAAGTTGTCAAAATGATTTTGTTGATATCGCTTAACGCAAATGCATTTTAACGGCACTAATTTTTTTAACATGAGATTAACGCATTGTACATTTTCTGATTGACCTTGGCCTACCCTTTAGTTGGAGAAATGGAGATGCAGCCATAGACAGTAAAGGATGAAGCAGCAAACTTTTTACAGCCTTACATGTTTTACATGTTACAGCCTTATTCCAAAATAGATTAAATTAATTATGTTCCTCAGATTCTACAAACAGTACCCCATAATGACAACAGAAAGAAGTGTGTTTAAAGTCTTTGCACATTTATTGAAAATATAAATAAAAAGAAAATATACATATGTATCCACAGCCTTTGCTCAATACTTTGTAAAAGCACCTTTGGCCTTTGTTCTTTTTGAGTAGGATGCTACAAACATGTCACACCTATTTTTGGGCAGTTTCTCCTATTCTTCTTTGCAGAACCTCTCAAGCTCAATCAGGTTGAATGGGGGGCGTCGTTGCACAGCAATTTTCAGATGTCTCCAGAGACGTTCAATCGGGTTCAAGTCTGGGCTCTGGCCCAGAAGGACATTCATAGAGTCCTGTAGCCACTCCTTTGTTATCTTGGCTGTGTGCTGAGGGTTGTTGTCCTGTTGATGAACTTTGGACCCAGTCTGAGGTCCAGAGTGCTCTGGAGCAGGTTTTTATCAAGGATGTCTCTGTATATTGCTGCATTCCTCTTTCCCTCAATCCTAACTCGTCTCCCAGTCCCTGCTGCTGAAAAACATCCCTACAGCATGATGCTGCCACCACCATGCTTCACTGTAGGGATGGTATTGGCCAGGTGATGGCATTTAGGCCAAAAAGTTCAATCATTGTTTCTCATGGTCAGAGTCCTTTGGGTGCCTTTTGGCAAACTCCAGGTTCAATTATGAACTACCTTTGAAAGCTACCGTTACAGGCAAGATTTACAACTTGTATGAAGAGGAGAAAGCTAAAGTTGAGGAGACATTGAGACAGACAAACACAGTTGTGCTTACCGGAGACTAATGGACTTCCCTCAATAACCATAGGTACCTGGGGGTCACAGCACTTTAAACTTGGCACACTGGAAACTTCAGTTGCATGATTTGAACGTTATGAAGACAGACGAGAGGCACTATGCTGATGTTTGCACTGAGCACTTTCTGTAAGTTGCCAGACAGTGGAACATTACAACTAAAATGATTACACTGACCACTGATAATGCATAACATGATTGCAGGGGCCAAGCAGCTCCCGTTCGAGCATCTCTTGCATTGCACACAGCCTCCACTGAGCTACCACAGTTTTGCTCCAAAACAGCCCGTTTGACAGCACCTGGGCAGGAAGGTAGTGGGCAAACGCAGCCGAGCTCGAACAGCAGCAAGTTGCACATCTTGAAAATAGGCAATCACACAGGAGGTGTCAACTATACTGAACAAAATTATAAATGCAACACTTTTGTTTTTGCCCCCATTTTCTCATGAGCTGAACTCTGAGATCTAAGACTTTTTCTACGTACACAAAAGGCCTATTTCTCTTAAATATTGTTCACAAATCTGTAAATCTGTGTTAGTAAGCACTTCTTCTTTGCTGAGAGAATCATCCACCTCACAGGTGTTTCAGATCAAGATGCTGATTAGACATCGTGATTATTGCACAGGTGTGTCTCAGGCTGGCCAAAATAAAAGGCCACTCTAAAATGTGCAGTTTTACTGTATTGGGGGTCCATGGGGGTCAGATAACCAGTCAGTTTTAACATTTAGGGGGCTGGGGGGGTCAGAAAACCAGTCAGTATCACCATTTGCCTCACACATTTTGCCCTGTACAGTGAAAACCGGGATTTATCCATGAAGAAAGCACACCTCTCCAAAGTGCCAGATGCCATCGAACGTGAGCATTTGCCCACTCAAGTCGGTTACGACGGCAAACTGCAGTCAGGTCGAGACTCTAGTGAGGACGACGAGCATGCAGATGAGCTTCCCTGAGATGCTTTTTGACAGTTTGAGCAGAAATTCTTTGGTTATGGAAAACGATTGGTGCAACAGCTGTCTGGGTGGCTGGTCTCAGACAATCTTGGAGGTGAAGATGCTGTATGTGGAGGTCCTGGGCTGGTGTGGTTACTCGTGGTCTGCGGTCGTGAGGCCGGTTGGATGCACTGCCAAATTCTCTGAAATGCCTTTGGAGACGGATTACGTTAGAGAAATGAACATTCAATTCACGGGCAACAGCTCTGGTAAACATTCCTGCAGTCAGCATGCTAATTGCACGTTCCATCAAAACTTGCGACATCTGTGGCATTGTGCTGTGTGATAAAACTGTACATTTTAGAGTGGCCTTTTATTGTGTCCAGCCTAAAGCACACCTGTGCAATAATCATGCTGTCTAATCAGCATCCTGATCTACCACACCTGTGAGGTGGATGATTCTCTCACGCAAAGGAGAAGTGCTCACTAACACAGATTTAGACAGATTTGTAAACAATATTTGAGAGAAATAGGTCTTTTCTGTACATAGAAAAAGTCTTAGATCTTTGAGTTCAGCTCATGGGAAAATGGGGGCAAAAACAAAAGTGTTGCGTTTAGAATTTTGTTCAGTGTGGATGGAAGAGCAACCTGAAAATGATAAAGCGTGTTTAAAGAAATCAAGAACCATTAAGAGATGCACTGGCCCTACATGTAAGCAACATCAACATGCCAACAGCAGCTGAAACAGCACCTGACACTGAAGAGGTTGGAGACTATGCTGGAACCCTGCATTTAATTTATTGATACTCTCATTTATTACGTTTTTTAGTCACAATAAGCAGAGGTGGGCAGTATTTATGATACATCTATTTCAAATATGCATTGCAAATATTAAATAGGATTTTGTCATTTGTATTTGAGAGGGTTGATAAAAATGGCTTCATATTTATATATTTAAAAAAATGCGGCCTCTGATTGGTGCCTACTCAGTATTTTGCCCAGACTTGTTGAGATCAGAACAGAAAATTGATCCATATGGAAGAAGGTGGTGAAGGTAAGAAACCTGCAGGCTGCCTGCTTTCAAATAGGCATCCAATGTTCGATAAATAAATGTTTGATTGCTAAAGTGTATCCTTATTAAGTAGCTGTTTAGTAGGATCATGATTTTGAACACCATTGCATAAATGACTGCCTGATACATAATACAGGTGCATCTCAATGAATTAGAATATCATTAAAAAGTTGATTTATTTTAGTAATTCAATACAAAAAGTGAAACTGGTATATTGTATAGATTCATCACACACACACACACACACTGATATATTTCAATTGTTTATTTCTTTTAATTTTGATGATTTTGGCTTACAGCTAATAAAAACCCAAAATTCAGTGTCTCCGAAAATTCGAATATTACTTAAGACCAATAAAAAATAAAAATAAATAAAGAAATGTTGGACTACTGAACATGTACAGAACTTAATACTCAGTCAGTGATCCCTTTGCATGAATTACTGCAGCAATGCGGCATGTCATGGAGGCGATCGGTCTGTGACACTGCTGATTGCTGTGGTATGGAAGCCCAGGTTGCTCTGATAGCGCCCTTCAGCTGTAGTTGGGTCTGGTGTCTTACCATATGGTCCTCTTTACAATACTCCATAGATTCTCTCTGGGTTTAGTTTGGGAGAGTTTGCTTGCCAATCAACACATGGATACCATGTACCATAAACCAGGTATTAGTACTTTTGGCAGTGTGGGCAGGTGCCAACTCCTGTTGGGAATTGAAATTAGCATATCTATAAAGTTGGTCAGCAGAGGGAAACATGAAATGCTCTAAAGCTTCCTGGTAGATGGCTGTGTTGACCTTGGACCTGATAAAACACAGTGGACCAACACCAACAGATGACATGAATCCCCAAACCACCGCTTACTGTGCAAACTTTACACTGGACCATAAGCAACTTGGATTCTGTGCTTCTCCTTTCTTCTTCTTCTTTCAGACTCTGCGACTTTGATTTGTAAATGAAATACAAAATTTTCTTTTATCTGAAAAAAACGACTTTGGCCCACTGAGCAACAGTCCAGTCCTTTTTGTCCTTTGCCCAGGTAAGACACCTCTGATGTTGTCTCTGGGTAAGAAGTGGTTTGACACAAGGAATGCATCAGTTGTAGCCCATTGAGACGTCTGTATGTGGAGGCACTTGAAGCAGTGACTCCAGCTGCAGTCCACTTTTTGTAAATCTCCCCAAATTATTGAATGGGCTTTGTTTCACCTTTTTCTACCACATTATTTCCTTCCATTCAACTTTCCATTAATGTCCTTGGATACATCTATGTGCTTGGATACGCTAGCTTTTTTAGCTATGACCTTTTGTCATCCATAAACCTCCTCCTTGGTCTTCCACTTTTCCTCCATCCTGGTGGCTCCATCTTCAGCATTCTCCTACCGATATACCCCATGTCCCTCCTCTGCACATGTCCAAACCATCTCAATCTCACCTTCCTCACCTTGTCTCCATAACGTCCTACATGCGCTGTCCCTCTAATAAACTCATTTCTTATCCTGTCCATCCTCGTCACTCCCAACGAAAACCTCAACATCTTCAGTTCTGCTACCTCCAGCTCCACCTCCTGTCTTCTAGTCACCTGACTTTCTCATACAATACCACAACTCCTTTCTCCACCCCGTCATACGCTTTCTCTAAATCCACAAACACACAATGCAACTTCTTCTGACCTTCTCTATACTTCTCCATCAACATTCTCAAAGCAAATAATGCGTCTGTGGTGCTCTTCCTCAGCATGAACCCATACTGTCGCTCACAGATGGTCACCTCTTCTCTCAGCCTGGCTTCCACTACTCTTTCCCATAACTTCATGGTGTGACTGATCAACTTGATTCCCCTGTGGTTACTGCAGGTCTGCACATCTCCCTTATGCTTAAAGATCAGTACCAGCACACTCCTTCTCCATTCCTCAGGCATCTTCGCACCTTCCAGAATCTTGTTAGACAATCTTTGTTAAAACTCCACTGCATCTCTCCTAAACATCTCTATGCTTCTAATGGTATGTCATCTGGTCCAACCGACTTTCCACTCTTCATCCTCTTAATCGCTTTCTTCATCCTCGTAAGTGCTCTCAATTCATCCTCTTAAGTGCTCTCACTTCATCCTCTTAAGTGCTCTCACTTCCTCCTTACTAATCCTATCCACTTCCTGCTTTACCAACTCCACATCATTTCTGATTCGTGAGCCGATATTTGATTTGGCACTTTTTATGCTGTATGCCCTTCATAACACAACCCTCCCCATGTATCCGAGTGCACTGACTTGTGCAACCCTAATGGTTGAGTCAAATATTTGATCTGTTTATATTTAACTACATTAGTATTTAAGTGGTTGCATGTGTCAGATTTATTGCGTGACCCCGCCAAAGAAAAGCTGTTGCTATCAAACATTACTTAATAACCTGCGTCAGTGTATAATGGTAAAGGAACAGATTAAACAGACCAATTGATAGAAGGTTTGTGAAGAAATTTCATGCTCCCTTGTAAAAGTACAGGTAGTCCTCTAGTTACGATGGAGATACGTCACGACGACCCCATCGTAAGTCAAAAATATCATAAGTCCAAGATGGTACCATGACTGTGACAGTCTTTCCTGCTTCAGGCTGATTTATAATTGTAATTTTTTGCTCTAAACTGATGGCTTTCCTCTTCTTTTTTTCGCTAGCAGCGGGAGACTGTTGCGTGAAATTGTTCATATTTCAAAAGTTTTTTGTCGTATCGCTATCGTCATCGTAAGCGAAAAATTATAAATTGAACCTTTTGTATTAAAAAAATACAAAGTTGTATCAGTTTATTTTGATACATGGTGTGGCTGCTGTATTTCATATTTAATTTTAATACACTTAAAGTTAAGGTATTTGGTATTTTATTTTCAAATACACTTTTGATATATCTTTACCCAATCCTTTGTGTGTGTGTGTGTGTGTGTGTGTGTGTGTGTGTGTTTGTTTCCTGCTCAGTTGTGCTGCCAGCATTGTTTTATCTATCACGTGTGATGGAGGTCTCAGAAGACCCAGCAAACATGATTAAGTCAAGAATTAACAAACGGAAGGAAAAAACATTATATGGCTGAGGGTTGCAGCAGCACTGGAGGGTTAACCTCAGATTTCTGAGCAGGGCTGACCAAGCTGAGATGTGGAGTTCAGTCTGTGCCTTGTTCTGGGAGAGGGGGGCAGGGGCTTTCACACATAGATAATTAATTGACCGCTAAACCATGTAAAAAGAGATCATGTCTCATGTCTGTGCCAGAGTCTTCATCTGATGATGAAAAGGTCTGTACAAGGCAGAGGACTCTATTGGACCAGAGGACTGTCTCCTGCAGTGGTGGTCCAAACATCAAGGAGCACACAGTGAGATGGCCAACCCTGCACCCAGACACTTAGCAACACCTGCCATATCTATACCTTGTAAAAGATTGTTTTTACTGCCAGGGCATGTTGTTCAGAAAAAACGAGCTGCCCTGTCATCTGAAAATGTAAACAGGCTTGTCTGTTTGAGCAACTGGTTCAGTGCAAAGAAAGAGAATTAGGGGGGGACATGTTCAGAAGAAGTGAGGTGTAAACAGGATTGATTGCGCAATGCAAAGAAAGAGAAGTAATTGGGAACCTGGTATTTCTATGTTCTTTTTTCTAATTGATATGAACTAGTTTTCGGAAAAACTTCTATGACCTTTGAAACATGTCTAGACTTCATGCTTTGGTTTCACTAATAATAAACATACATTTGCATAAAGCATCCATATTCGTCCATGCGCATGTTGATTACAGGATTAAAAAAACGTGAAAAGGTATTAATTAAAATTTTATTCAGAACAGATAAAAATGTGCGATTATGTTGCGATTAATTTCAAATTAACTCATAAAAACCATGCGATTAAATATTTTAATCAATTGACAACCAAAATATATATATAGAAAAATATAATTAAAAGAAAGAGTCAAAAATTGATTGTATTAGAAACAGGAAGAAAATATATTGCATTTATTTATTTATTTATTTTGTGATCAGAAAAGATAGATCTTTTGTGATAGATCTTAGAAGTTGTTTTGGAAAGTTTCCGGATCAGAGAACAGTTTCCTTAAAGGTTCTGGATTTCTAGAAAGCACAAAGTACTAACAATATGCAGCATCTACAGACTCACTCTACTGGTTCAAGCGTATTTGTTTTAATTACAGCAATATTTTAGTGTCATAACACACTGTTGATGATAAACTATATACCTGATAGAAAGCATTCCAGTCATTTCCTGCCACACTACAGCCAAGCACGAGAACTGGGTGGAGCAGCATGCCGAAGCAATTCCATGAGACGGATTTGTGTCCAGGTTTAAAAAAATAAATAAATAATAATAATAGTATGCTATTAAATAAATAATTAATGAGTCATGATCAAAATTTAGAGATCGATCAACTGCTGAAATAAGAAATGTTTTAAATGATGATGGAGGTCATGAAATTCATAGCTGTGTTTTCTCAAGCTTCTAATATAAACACCCCATAATGCTCTGCCCATAGTGATGATATATATTAATACATATAATTGAATTCATCAAGTATTTTGTTAAATAACGCAGTGTTCATTTCAGGGTTTAAAGTGAAGTCAATCAGCAGTTGGATGTTGGAAAGTCCTACTGGACAAGTATTAGACTGCAAAGGGCAGACAGGTTCTGGCTGAATCATCAAAGCTCTCACCATCACTAATGACAATTACTTCATGTTGTTCAGGAGAAAAAAACATCCTGAACATCTTGAAAATGTATATATTTTATTATTTATAGTAAGAAATTGATGCTACCTGTCAGAGTTTTGTTTTGTGAATTTGCTTTTTGTTCTCTGCTGATTCTGGTTCCTACGTGCTGTCCCGTCAATCAAAATGAAATGCTGTCAGCAGTTGACAAATCAGGAGACAAGAACCTGACCAGAAGAGGCAGAATTCTTAGTTTGAAGCCCTTGTAGTATTAGACCCTTTTTGGCTCCCTGTTAGCCCCTGTTTGTGCCCTGTTACCTCCAGGGACCAGAAACCCTCTCCACTCCTAGAGAGTTACCCTCAACTGTGTCTGAACCTTTCTTACTATTTAAATTCAACCTCAGTGATAGGCTTCCCCGTTTCGAGAGGAAAATAATGTGATATAAAACACAAAACATGTGTAATGAAAGGGTTATTTTGCTTAGGAATTATTTGGAAGATTATTGTTTGGCATTTCAATTAAGCAGAGTCCAAATACAAAAACATAAACATGAATATATTGTAAATAAGAATGAATAAAGAATGAAATAACTGAAATAGAAGAAGATATAAAGAACCAGGAGGTAAATATATTGAGTTAAATAATGCTGTTTCCAACATCCTTTTCCAGTCTTTTGTGATGGAGCTCTTCGAGGAAGTAGTTCATAGTTTGTAAGAAATGGCCCTCACCTTCCGTCTATAATACTGTTTAATCTGATAATCCTTCAGACTAAACTATCTTGATGGTTGTTTGGTTTAGATTTTAGCATGCCATAATTCCAGTAGTAAAGTTTGACGACTGTAAAAAAAAAAGGCTTGCTGACAGATTCAATGAAAATGAAAGTGGAGAACAATGCATTGTGAGGGTTTACTGTAAGTGACACACACACACACACACACACAACACACACACGCACGCACTCACTCAAACTGCCTTACACACACACACACACACACACACACACACACACACACATATATATATATATATATATATATATATATATATATATATATATATATATATATATATATATATATTATACAAAGACTAAGCATAACAATATGACATTCTAACATTATGACTGGTGAAGTAAAGAACACTGATTATCTCTTCATCATGGCACCTGTTAGTGAGTGGATATATATATATATTTTCTCCTCAAAGTCGAAAAATGGGGCGCGTAAGGATTTTAACGAGTTTCACAAATTGTGACGTCTAGACGTCTGGGTCAGAGCGTTTCCAAAACTGCAGCTCTTGTGGGATGTTCCTGGTCTGCAGTGATCAGTATCTATCAAGTGTTCCAAGGAAGGAACAGTGGTGAACCGGCGGCAGGGTCACGGGTGGCCGAGGTTCACTGATGCACGTAAGCACGTAATTCCTTCCTCACGCGTACCTGGCTGATACTGAGATATGTATTATTTTTTATTTGATCATGACTGACTTTGCAGTTTTTATTCATACAAATACATGGTGATCTTAAAACTATTTTGGTAATAAATCCACTGTGCGAATGAAAGACCTATTGCTTTTATTTATCTGATTCTATATTTGCATAAGCGTGTTTTTTTTTTTTGATGGAGGGAAAAACCAGTTGGAAGAAAAAAACAAAAACAAAGCTCGAAACAAAGGAACAGTATGATTGCATGAAATGATATATAACCCCGGCTTCCTCTTGAAACAATTCAGGTCTTCTAAATGTCTTTAATCTGACCTGGGTTTAATTTAATCTGTTCAAAAAAGGAAGCTGGGGTCATATATCTTTTCATAAATGATTGAAAAGGAAGCTGTCTTCAAGTCAGGTGTCCCAATACTTCTGTCCTACTATCTGTATTGATTTACAGGCAAAATGTGGTAAGTTCTTCTATGAATAGAACCTTAAATAAACCTTAGAAAAGTTCTAAGGTTTATATATATAAATATATAAACTATGCAGCACTTACATACCATTGTACTGCAGAACAAGCAGTAATGCTATGCTAAACATTCCCTTGTATATAATATACTATTGTTGTTTCCTTTAAAGTTGGTTTAGCGTGTAGACAAAACAAAATAACCTGTATTTATATTTGATGATTATAGCATTTGCGAGAAGCCCAGAGCGACTTACAAAACATTCATGCATGAATAAGGAAACCAGTCAATCCAAACTGCCATAGAAGACAATGTTTTTAAAACAATACTGCACAAGTGATAAAAATGATCTCCATAAGGATCAAACCTGTTCTCATGGAGCCAAACACACTATCAAATTATAGACCCATTTCAAATCTCCTATTTATGTCTAAGATTTTAGAAAATATTGTCGCTGCCCAGTTCTGTTCCTACTTACAAGAGAACAATATCTTTGAAGAATTTCAGTCAGGTTTCAGGCTCCATCATAGCACAGAAACTGCTCTAGTTAAAATCACTAATAAACTGTTTTTTGGCTTCAAACCAAGGCTTCATCTCGCTGTTAGTTTTACTAGATCTTAGTGCTGCATTCGACACTATAGATCATGATCTTCTCCTAGATCGCTTACAGAATTACATTGGCATTCAAGGACAGGCATTAAACTGGTTTAAATCCTACCTGTCCGATCGTTACCATTTTCTAGATTTAAATGGAGAGCTATCCAGGTTAATGCAAGTAAATTATGGCGTGCCACAAGGTTCAGTTCTAGGACCCCTGCTTTTCACAATTTACATGGTTCCCTTAGGAAATATTATTAGAAGGCATTGGATTAGCTTCCCCTGTTATGCTGATGATACCCAACTATATATCTCATCTAAACCAGGCAATACAGCTCAATTAGCTCGGATAACTGAGTGTGTCAAAGAATTAAAAGACTGGATGACTCATAACTTTCTAATATTAAATTCTGATAAGACGGAGATTTTGTTTATCAGAGCAAAAACCAGTACACAGGAGCTCAAGCATCTCAACCTGCATTTAGCAGGATGTTTTGTAACTACTAGCTTAACAGTAAAAGACCTAAATGGTTTATCTCCCATGTATCTCTCCAGTCTTTTAATACGTTACAATCCGTCACGCTCCAAAGCAACAGAAAAACTGTAAATGTACGTAGATCTCTGGAGAGGTGAATCCAAACACCTGCATCACTGGACACTTTTAAACACCTGCAATAAGATGATTGATCGATCAAACCCCTGATATTTCATTATCTGCCTCAAAATATCTGAATAAGCACAATAAATGAGTGTTTATACAGATGCTAAATCATACAGAGACCCAAATATAAAGTCTACGATCGTAAAAACCTCTTAAACTGTGCAAGACTAAATTATGCCATAGACAATCTATGGTCAGTAGAATTCCTTATGCACGCTGCTCTATTGTTAAATCGTTGGTGACCACCGTTACGAGGTGCTACACTGGGCACACAGCTTACAAACAACAGTCGTAGCAATTCAAAAATATAGTAAAGATAGTTTTGCAAATTTGCAAGAATTACGAGAATAAACAGAACAAAATTTCAAAAAGAATAAAGTCTAAATTATGACATTAAAAAAAACAATTACGAGAATAAAATCGAAATATTTTGAGAATAAAGTCACGATTACGAGAATAAAGAGAATTAAGTGGTAATATTTTGAGAAGAATCACAAAATTGTGAGAAACATTCGCATAAAATGGATGTTTTGGTGCATCAGGATGAAGTTATAATTAGTAAACAAACACTGCAGCGGTTTTGCAGGAAACTATTTATTCAGAAGAAAAAAAATCAGACAGACACAAAGAAAATTGCCTCTTTTGTGCAGTGTGAAACGGAGACCAGTGGCTGTTGGTGTTGGGCTATTTGCAAATGTTGAGCTATTTCATGTGTTGCTCAGTAGCTTCTGGTTCAGCAGCATCAAAAGGCTGTAGAAAGATCATTACTCATAATCACACACTCCAGTACTCATGTTAGTTCTCACTCTCCAGTGTTCTGTATTGTTTGAAGACTATAATCACACTCTTGATGTCACCCAAATGAGGATGGGTTCCCCTTTTGAGTCTAGTTCCTCTCAAGGTTTCTTCCTTATAACATCTAAGGGAGTTTTTCCTGGTTACAGACGCCACGGCTGCTCATCGGGGATAAATACACACAATGTCTGTTGTGAAAAGCGCTAAAGAAATAAACTTGACTTGACTTAACCTGACTAATAGACAGACTTAATGGAAAGGTTAGCTTTTTTTATTCAAAGTCTGAAAAGCAAAAGAGAAAAAAGACAAAATGCAAAGGTAACAAGTTCAGGCCAAAGTCTGGGAAGGCAAAAAAAAAAAAATAGTAAAAATAATAAAAATAATCAAATCAAATAAAATAAATAAATAAATAAATAAATAAAAACAGAAACCCACAGGTTCAAAAGATTACTGCAACAAAAATTTCTACAAATCCTTTCACAAAGATCTTCACTACAGCAAAACAAATTTGCCTCAAAGAAAAGGTAATAAATAAATAAATAAATAAATAAATAAATAAATAAATAAATAAATGAACAGGTACAGTAAACTCAACGGGACCCAGGACAGCGGTAAAACAGCACAAGGGAAATTGTGACATCTGGTGGACAAATGGAGCAATGCAAGGCAAAACCCTGACAAGACCCCACATCTTGGTAGTCGTCTATATAACAACTTTGAGAATCAGGATTCATGAAATTGGTTAGGAACTAGTTTTTATTAGGAAACTTTGCATAATGTCAAAAGCACTGTACTGTTGTTATACTTTGTCAACGCTTTAATACGCATTATAGTTCTTAGTTCTAATGTCTCATCTTCTCAGACACGTGAAAACCACAAATGAGACTTGAAACAACAACAAAGACCAAGTTTGTAGTAATGGAGCGTCTCAAAGATTCGTCTCAAAGATTCGTTCATTTTCTACTGGACACGCATTAGAATCGCAAAATCTCCGTAGGTCATGTACAGGACAAAGAATCGATTCGTTTACCTCTCGACTCTTTTAGTCCGAGTCGTCTGTTCTTTTTTATCAAGTGACTCCCACAGATGCCATGCAGCGCATTACACGGGAAAAAGAACTGAGTCGTTCATCTCATGAGTCCTCTGATCCGAGTCGTTTGTTCTTTTGTCACGTGACACAAATGCAAATTATGTTCCACCAGATACCAAACAAAAAAGAAAATATAGATAATTATGTCCTGTTGGAATACAAGAGTTTAGAGAACCAGACATGGAAGGCACCAGACAGACCCAGACAGCGGGACGGCCAACATTCAGATAAACTTCAATCTCCATGTGCTTTATGAAGGACTCTGAAGCAGAGTGGTGGTCTGTGATGTCCAGCATATTTTTCAGCCGCAACACACTCAAAAACCTCTATTCATTTCAGTTATTATTACAGCTTCTACTCTTCCTGGAAGGATTTTTTTTCCTATATGTCTTGAAATGTTGTTAGTATTTGTGCCCATGCAAACAAAACCCATCAGTGAAGTTGGTTAAGTTGAAGGCCTGGCATTAAATCGGCATTCAGATTTACCCCAAAGGTGTTCAGTGGGGTTGAGGTCAACTCTGTGCAGGACACTGCAGGATTTTTCGAAGCAACATTGGCAAACTGTTTCATTATTGACTTTGCCTTCTACAAATCCAAAAACATTTAAAAAGGACGTTTTCGTTTAAAATGCTCCACACTTTCGTTTTCAAGCGTTTCTTAAAATCTGCTCGTCCACTCTGAAATGTCTGAAAACGCTTTACGTCCCTGTACTGCGCATGAGCGAACACGCTTCGACCTGCGCTTTGCTGTTATCCTGCCATTTATTTACTTTATAACTAAAAATGCATCACCCCTTCGCTTTTCGCCTCTGTTTTCATTACACACTGTGACGCAAAAACTGAAATGTATCCCCTTTGAAGTGTTTTTAAAAAAGCTATCAAAAAAAACTATTAGTGTATAGAATGAAAAAAATGCCCTTTTTATCTGTATAATTATAACCATACAACGATCAACATCAGAAACAGAAATATAGCCTGAGCTCGTATTATCTCACACCTTATAGGTCACATAGTTTTACCT
Source organism: Silurus meridionalis (assembly GCF_014805685.1). NCBI lineage: Eukaryota > Metazoa > Chordata > Actinopteri > Siluriformes > Siluridae > Silurus > Silurus meridionalis. The sequence goes on from NC_060895.1 coordinate 23,517,964, forward strand.
CAAGAAAGTTCCAGCACTGCATATCACAAAAATTACCCTCACCAATATCAATATCTACACTAGCTAATAAAGGAGCAGGCTGTGAACGTAAGACCCGATAATCTTCCTCAACGTGTTGGACAGTGCAGGTCATGGTTGTGCCACTTCATACTGAAGAACTAAATGATAGCGTAACCACAAAGTCTAGAAAACAAGAACAATGTTATTCGTGTGTTAAACTTAGTTTTAAAAGACCTTTTCTGACTGGGAGCGATCACAAATAAAGATTCTCCAGTAGTAAGTGAGCTGGTGGAAGCACCACAAAGTCAAAAGTTTCTACAGACACCAGGCCAAAAAGGATGTGCATCTCCATAACAGGCTGATACGATTCACACCTTGATGCATAGCCAACGATGCGATACGTTAAAGATACATATGAAGCAGTTACTGATACGATACGATACGATACGCAGTGGGATCCCAACACAATGCGATTTAATGCAATGGAAAAAATCAGGACTGCAACTAACGATCATTTTGATAACCAATTAATCGGATGATTACTTTTGTCCTTCTTCGATTAATTGATTAATCAAGTTTGAAATTAATCTTTTAAAAACACTGTTTTGACAATTTGTGTTAAAAAACAACAACAAAAAAACCCAGATATTTAGTTTGGTTGTGAAGATATGAGCACATAAATTAAAATATACAAACATTGGAAACAAGCATTTGAATGTAGAAAAGTCGCAGTAAATCATGTATTCATTTACTAATAATTATATATAAATAAACTTTTATGTACAGATGCAAATATGTTAAAAAATAATGCACCACGATACAAATGCCAACGTTTATCCAATGCACAACATTGTTCATTTTAATGCCAATGCACCAATGCACGTGAATCCCTGAGTTTCACCATCCCTACAGGCCAGATACCAGAGCCTTGCCTAAGCAACACTCGCAGCAATAAAGGTGCCACAAGCAGTTAGAGCAAATTGCACAGTCAGCAAACTGGCTTTCAAGTGAAAGTAAATGCACCTCTTCCAGACCAGGTGTACCATCATTCTTTCTGGAGTAAAACAAGGGAGAAAATATAGTGGCTTTTAGGGGCTACATTAACAAGTTTGTCACTATAAACTGGTGAAAATTGAGGACTACTCACTGTATTCTGACAGAGTGGCTCTCAGAGTAACAAGGATAAACCAATGGCATCAAGAGAACCGATGCCTTGAGATAACAAAAAGATTTTACAAGCAATAATCCACAGCATATGTCAAGATATTTAGACCATAGAAAGGTAAAATCCATTTTGCACAATTGGTTCAAGCATTTCATTGCCTGTTTAACAGCCTGCAAGACAAAGAGCATAGAGGAGAATTCTAGCGCCCTCTACTGACCAGGTGCTGACTCGTGGCTGCAGTGAATGCAAGAAAAACAGTGAGAGTTGGAAAAACCTTCAGACGTACTGGTCCTGAAAATATCTTTGCTCATGCGCTCATCTTTAACATCTCACTGGCACAGGTTGCTGTCCTCATCTACTTCATATTGACCACCATTATCTCCATGCCTGGAAAGTCACTAGTCATTTGTTTAATGAATACGGCCTTGTTGCCCTCACTCCAGTCATCATTAAGAGCTTCGAGTGTCCAGTCATGGCTGTTATTCTCCACTGATTTATCCTTACTTCAGAGATTCCGCACTTGAGACTAAGGCCATGTTCACACTAATACGTTTTTGTGTAAAAACCCATGTTTCTCTCCGTTTTCTCCTTCCGTCCACATCGAGATGGCGTTTTCAGTCAACGAAAACATGCAGCGTGGACCGTAAAAAAAACTATGATGCTTTTTTAGTCCACTGTGGCGACGTTTAAAAAAGCTGAGGTAAATAAACGGCAGGCGGAGATGACTGGTCTTACGTTTTGTTACTTTTTGTGCAGTACCTGGACGTTAGCGTTTTTACACATTTCAGTGTGGATGAGCAACTTCTGGAAAACAACTGAAAACTTCAGTGTGGACGCAAAGGGGTTTGTAGACGAGAACAACGTTTTCAAATCTATCCAGATTAGTGTTGATGTTATTAAGAAAAAGGGACTTTGTGTTCCTGTAGCTGATACCACATGGACATCCTAAAGAACTGTAAGCCACTTTTTAGAAGTAAGCGGAAACATAATTACCTGAAAAAGAGAAGAGAACCTTTTACACCAGACAGACTTTTACCCCAGAATAGGCCTTGGAACCACAAGATAGCAGCAGCAGGACATTTTTAGTTTAGCTTTGCTAACAGAAAAGCAAGCAGACTAACAAATCTAAAGACGAGAAAACAAACAGTGGCACAATTATTTCTATAATTTAATTACTAATTATCTCCTCACCATGGTACCTGTTGGTTAGTGGATATATTTATTAGGCAGCAGGTGAACATTTTATCCTCAAAGAAGCAAGAAAAATCGTAAGGATTTGATCAAGTTTGACAAATTGTGATGTCTAGACGTCTGGGTCAGAGCACCTCCAAAACTGCAGCTCTTGTGGGATGTTCCTGGAAATGATCATCGGTGAACCAGGCATCAGGGTCGTGGGCGTTCGAGGATCATTGATGCACGTGGGGAGCGAAGGCTGGTCCGTGTGGTTCTGATCCAACAGACGAGATCCTGTAGCTGTTTTAGCAGCAAAAAGGACCAACACAATATTAGGCAGATGATCATAATGTTATACCTGATCTGTGTGTGCACTCATATGTGCCCCTTTTTGTTGTTTTAACAAGTGCCACTCTTCTGGGAAGGTTTAACACCGGATATCTGGAGAGTGGAGGTTCTGTCAGGGCAGTCGAGTTCTTCACGGAGCTTGTGTTGTGTACAATGGCATCGGTATGCTAGAACATTTTTTTGGGGATTGAAACGCTCCAGTACACCAAGACATGTGCTTGCAAGCTTGTGACGATAGTAGGAAGAACTGCATACATCATCTTACATGGGTAATTCCAAGAGTTTCAAATATTGAATGTTTGGAGAAATGAACTGTTCGGATGTAGAGAGGATTTTTCAATAGAAATAAAGTGAAACATTTGGACATTTATAGATTTTTTGATCAAAGTTACATTAAAGAGTTTGTTGCATAGAAACAAAAGGAACGCGCAGGTGCTTCGCCAAAACCATCAAAGTGTAGGTGTATCTAGACTTTTCTCAGGCACTATAAGGTATCAATTTTACATTCTAATATAATTTTTTGGTTTTGGATGATTTTTTTCTGAACAGGTTTTCAGTTTATACATTTACAGTAGTTTATACATACAGCAGATGTCCTTATCCAGAGCGACTTGCAATTATCTCATTTATACAACTTGACCAGTTGAGGGTTAAGGGCCTTACTCAAGGGCCCCATCAGTGGCCGCTTGGTGGCAGTGGGATTTGAACGCATGACCTTCCGAACAGAAGTCTAACCACTTAGTTTCCACTTCAATATTTTTTGCTGACGGATGTAAAGTTGCACAAATTGACCGAAACATCGTAAGTGGAGGTATAACTGTAGAGAAATAAAGGTCAGAGTTGCAAATACACTCCCTCCACCTTACGAACGAGTTTACGCTCCGAAAGATCGTTCATACCATGAATTTGTTCGTAATTTGTTACCGTGCTCATTATTGTCTACGCATCTCCTAATGATGTAAATAAAGAAATAAAAAAACTAAAACAAATTTGAAATAATGGAAATACTGTATACAATATTTTGTATTGAGTAAAATAATGATAATAAAAAAATAAAAATCACTTAAAACAATATATTGGCCCGAATCCAGTGCGCATCATGTAGACTCGTTACGGTCGACGACGAGCTTATGGCAGCTCTCCTCCGTTTTTGAATTCTTTCGACTCCGAAAAAATTTCACTTCTAAGACAGGTTTGTTTGTATCTGTGAAAGTTTGTAAAGTGGGGATTATCTGTAAATAGTGTATAATAAAGGATGGGAGTGTGTAAAAGAATGCACCCAAAAAAAATAAATAAATAAATAAATAAAAAACAATGTAAGAAAAACCCAGACAAATCCTTTTATCATTTTCATAAATGTCAACATTTAATGAGCTTCACCACTGTACTTCAAATCTACACTTTTGAAAAGAGACCGGCTGTTCGTTTTATTTATTTATTTTTTATTCATTTTTTTTTTACATTTTTTTTTAAACACATAACATCTGGAGTTCTTCCGGTCCCTTCTTATCCTCACCTCAGTTTTTTTTTTCTTCATGTCATCCCAAAGCCATCTCTTTATTTTGTAAGCGTATAGATCATAAAACGTATGCAAATACCATTACCTCTGAGTAAAAACTTCAAATGTCTTATATAAAAAAGGTTGACAACATGAGTAGTACCTTATTTTTTTTTTTCCTTGAGTTGGCCCAAAGCGCATGTTACATGTTAGTCTCTCTTTCTTTGAAAACACACTCTATTAGTTCTGGCACGGTTATCTCGGACATGCTCAATTTTTTTGTAAGCACTGCCATGTATTCGTAGTTGAAATCGGATGTCATTCGGAGACAAAAATGATGAGTGTGATCTAACAGTCAGAGAAACACTGAGTTGGGAAAAAACGTGGAAATGAGGAATTTTGTACACGGATAGGATGGGGCCACCCTCCAACCAATTGCTATTAGAATTTTTTTTTTTTTCATAATTTTATTTAATTTTTTTGCACAGGGATTTTTGGGAATATAAAAGTCGGAAGGGGACATTCAAGTTTTTAAATCTCCACATGAAATTAAAAATGTGTGGAGGTAAACAACCAAGTCACTGAGCTCCAGAGGTAGAGACCAACAATGTGAATTCATTATATACATATACACAAACAGTTCAGTGTTTCCTTAAAGAAAGAAAGAAAAAAAAAAAAAAAAAAAAAAAAAAAAAAGAAAAAAAAAAAGCTAATAATAATAATAATAATAATAATAATAATAAAGGGTTCTACTTCATTAGACTACTCATATCCACAGCTTTGCAGTACACACAAGACAATTAACATAATTGGTTATGTGTCATTTGTTTTCCATAATCATACTGTTTTGGATTTTTTTTTTTTTCAATTTAATCTACATTTTTTTTTTTTTTAGTGCAGGGAAGAAAAAAAACCCCTAAAAAAGTGTACAATTATATGCAAAAAAACAAACAAACAAACAAAAAACCTTAAATTTCACAGCCCTAAAAAAAGATGTGCAGGCTAATGCGACCTCTATACAGCAGTACTGTTTTATATTCTATGATTTTTTCCTCTTTTTTTGCCCCGTTTCTTTTTTCATCTCATATACGGCATATTCGTTCTTTTTTTCTTCTGCTGTGGTTTGAATCTCTGTTTGAAATCTATCGACATCTCGCTTTTATTTACAGGCCGTATTCAGTGGATCATGAGGGAAAACATGCCATAAGCACATTGAAGGAAGAAAATTAAAAAATAGTCTTCTAAAAATATATATTAAATATTGTTTATTTGTCGGAGAAATAGGGTCTTTTTTTGTTTTCTTTCTGAGAGACTGTGTTTACGGACAGTGTGAAAAAAGAGGTGAAGGTGAAACGACGCCTTCTTTCCCTGGATTCTATAACGAACGAACAAACAAATAAAAAAGAAAGAAATAAAATTAATGAAGAAAAAAAAAAAACACAACTGCAGGGTTGAGGATGCGTTAGTGGCCTCTGCGAACACATGCTTTGGATTCATACATGCACATTCAGTCGCATACTTGTCATCAGGAACAAGGTTTTTTGGGGGGTATTTCATGGCTAATATGGAATGGCTGTCGATCGCATAATGTTCATGGAAAAGTTCAAGCTTTAGAAATAATTAGACATCCAAATTCCTTCTATATCAGCTGTTACGCAACTACTAGCATTATGGTGTTCAGTCAAGCACAAAGATGGCAGCTGGGTGTATCAGGAATCTCTACTCTATGCTTATTCGCCGCAAAAAAAGAAATCAGTGTGGGTCTCTCGAAACCTGTTTCAGCCCACTTCTTTGTAGGAACGTTTTCCTCATGAACTGTGCACTGTATGGACTCAAATATTGGGACACCTGACTGTTTCAGCTATATGTGGATCTTCCAAAACTGTTCCAAGAATTTTTATGAAACTCGAACTTGCTCCAGCATGACAATTCAACAAAGCCAGCTCCAGGAAGATCTGCTTTACATTGGCTGGAGTGGAAGATCTCCTGCTATAAAGCTCTAACCCTATTGAACATCATGAATATGCAAGCTGACTACACCCCAGGCTTCCTCATCCTCACCTACATCGCTACCTGACTTTACTTTAATAACACCCTTGTGAATGAATCTTATAGAAATCTCCAGATCTTTCTCAGAAAAGTGGAGGTTCTTATAACAGCCAATGGGGACTACATGTGCAATGAGATGTTCTTAAAAAAAAAAGAAAAAAGAAAAAAGAAGCACATAAACAGGTGTCCACAAACCTTTGTCCATAGATAGTGTATACATCAGTTCCAGCATTAAGCCTTGAGGAATACCATTTTTTTTTTTTTGCAGAATTCTCTATTTCCACTCAGCCTTTTTTTGTCCCTATGTTCACACTAGCAAGAGGCAAATCCACGTACCTGCGTCACTAATCCGAGATTCCCGCAAACAAACAATGATTTTTCGTTTTTAGCAAAAGTAAGTTGCAGGAAAAACAAAACCTGACAAACTAAAAAAAAAAAACGTCATCACAATCCTATAGAGAGCGCGGTCTAATGTTTCTTTAGTTCCCCATTTCTAGCTTTATTTCTTATTTCTGGCTGATGTTTAATGTTTGAGACACAAAAATTGTCAACTTAATTGGAATAAATGAAACAAAAAACGAGTGGGGAAAATAAATTGTTGGGGTCTCTGGTGAATTCATTATTTTTTCTGCTTTATTAATCTTTTATTATGTCTAGTACAAATCGTGGCATGTAAAATTGACGATTTAAGAACGAGACTTCACACTGATTAGTGCGTTCGAATTCCATCATTCGGGGTTGTCTAATAAGTTTGTGTATATATACATACACACCGATCAGGCATTACGTTAACATGACCACCTGCCTAATATTGTGTTGGTCCCTTTTTGCTGCTAAAACAGTCGTGACCCGTGGATCATCAACAGCATGAACATCTTCATCAGTTTGAGCTACAGGAGCTCGTCTGTTGGATCGGACCACATGCCCCAGCCTTCGCTCCCCACGTGCACCAATGAGCCTCAGCTGCCCACGACCCTGTCGCCGGGTCACCACTGTTCCTTCATTGGGGCACTTTTAATAAATAATGACCACTGCAGACCAGGAACATCCTACAAGAGCTGCAGTTTTGGAGACGCTCTGACCCAGATGTCTAGACGTCACAATTTGTCACACTCGTTCAAATCCTTATGCTCGCCCATTTTTTCTGATTCTAACGTCAACTTTAAAAACAAAATGTTCACTTGCTGCTTAATAAATAAATCCACCCACTAACAGGTGCCATGATGAAGAGATCATCAGTGTTCTTTACATAATGTTGCTCATAATGCCTGATCGGTGTATATATATAGTATCAGTCGCTTCATGACCACAAGAAACAAAGCACAAATGACACAAGGAAGAGATTTGTCACTCGCTATTGTGACTGCAGGTCAAGGGATACCACTCTAGATTTGCCCTAGAACTAACACCTGAGGGACGCCGCTCTCTTTTTTTTTATCCTATTTATCCCAGACGTCTTGTTGCTCCAACCCAGATTCCCGCTGCTCCTTTATATTTCGGTACGAAATACTACGTGAACGCCATACGACTCGTCGGGCGCCGCCTACCACAGCAAAGTGGCATACAGAGGTCATCTAATCGGCTTTGCCATTAGCGTCTCAGCACTGTAGCGCAATCCGATGTACTGAAATACTGATTTTTGTGTGGTAAATGCATTTAAAACGCAAAAAAAAGAAAGGAAGGATACGACGAATCAAAAAAACTAAAAGACAAATAAAAGCAAGAAGGCGCTCTAAAAATAATTCACTAGTATTAAATAAATTAATGAAACAGTGATGAGCTGGGAAATGCGCTAGGAGGCTGGGGTGTGTGTATATGTGCGAGAGAGAGAAAGAGAGAGGTAGAGAGTGCGATTTTTTTTTTGCTGTACGGAGCGATTGCACCCATTTCCTCAATCAGCGAATAAATAAAGCATGACATACAGAGCGAATGAACGGCAGCAGCGTTCCTTCTGTCGGACACGCGTTCGAGTCCACACGGGTCGTCCTTCCGTCTTCATCCATCGGCGTGCGACCGTGTGTTTCGACACACTTCTTTCTTTCTATCTCTCTCTCTCACACACACACACACCTACACAATCCACTGTACAGACTACAGAGTAGTGAAAATACTTCTAAACTGCGCCAAAGCCCCGCCCCCCTGCCTCTCGATTTATTCCCAAGCAGTCAGCAGTGGTTGCTTCTTTACAACTTCATATAGGTTTAGTAGGTATTACAGTACACACACACGTCAGCCGCTCGGGCTAAGTGCTAACTCCAGTGAAATGCTACGTTTTTTTTTTTTCCTTTTTTTTCTTCTTTGAGGGGCATCAGTAGTCCAGAGGTGCGTATTCACGGGTGTTCGTGTGTGTGTGGGGGTGTGTGGGGCGGGTGGGCGTACGACCACCACCACGGCCACCACCTTCATGTCTTCATCTTCATCTCAATGCTCACGTTCGTCGTTCATCGTTACTCCCACACCAGAGGAGACGGAGGCATCTCGGAGGGCTGAGCTACCGTCGAGCTAAAAGACGGACGGATAAAAAGGGGGAAAACAAAAAAAATTGTTTAAATCTTTCTACATTTCATTACTCAACTCTCAATGCACAAACAGAGCTTTTAATAATTATTTGAAATTACAGTGGAACCCGGTTATGTCGATGTCCTAGGGGGTCGCCAAAAAGCATCGAGATAACCGATGATCGAGATAAACGAAAATCAAAATGGCGGCAGTATATTAACGTGCTTGAAATTTCTTTATGTACATGATGTGCGTTAATAAATGAGAATGTGCATGCACGTGTTTTTGGAGGGTTTTTTTACACAACAGCGTTGCTGCGATTTGTTTGATGAAGTCATGATATAAAAATACATACAGTACATGTTTATCTGTCAGGAATCCACCTGCCACGCCCCCTTTGGTGCCCCCTTCAGCGTGTCAGGTGCTTTCTCGGCCGCTTTCTCTGAAGCTCCCGGCTTCAATCGCGCACATATGGTGCTTGTTTATCATCATCACCAGCTCCTATTTAAACTTCCACACTCTCACTGTCCGTTATTGTTGGTATATGTTGGTTCACGGCGGTCGTTGTTATCGCTCATGCGTATCCCAGTACGTGCCTTCCCACCGGCACTCTCTCAACGGCTGCGCTTTTCTTCCCAAAGCGCATTGCGGATTCCCCCCCCCCCCCCGATCCTGGCGTTGTTAATTCTATGCTTTTGCTGCTCATCCCACGTTCTCCCTTGTGCTGTTCAGTGCCGCGCTTCTACTTTCGCCTCCCGTTCATCGCATTACATTTAACAACAAAAGGCATATGTGCACTAACTAACAGCAGAGATTCACCAGTATACAATACAACACCTGTAGCAGCTGTAAGCCTTGATTTTTCCGCCACTTTCATGAGTTCTTCTGCGGCTGCACCGAGATAACCGACGTTCAATGGCAAATTTTTCCCCCCTTGTGCTCGAGATATCAGGGTTCGGCGACATAAAAAAAGTCGACATAACCGATTAAAAAATGCTAAGACAAAGCGAGAATTTGGCGGTTCCACTTCAAAAACGTCGACTTAATAGGGTTGTCGAGGTAACCGAGGGCGAGATAAGCCGGTTCCACTGTACATTATATATCGTTTAAATAATCGGATTTTCCCAAATTCAAAAAAAGAAAGAGAAAAATAAAATAAAGTGTACAGAAAGAATGTATTGTGATTCAGCGCATCCCATAAAATTGCCATGTAGAAATTTTTTGAAAAATTTATTAACTAACTAAAAGAGAGCTACAGTTTCTCACACTCTAAATTTGCCCTAGAACTAACACCAGAGGGACGCCCTTTATTTAAATCCCATTTGTCCCATTTGTTTTCCCTAAAAATAAAAAAAATAAGAATCTTGAATGATTAAATGATAATAAACATTCAAGTGTAAATGACTGCTAATTTATTACACGTGTCAAAAACCCAGGAATAACCAACTCCAAAAACAATTCCAATAATTTTGCTCACCAGCTGATGGATAGCAAAATATGAGAAAATAAAAGCTGGAATTCAGATCTATTGTCTCATTTATACCTTTTAAATCCAATCTTTCAGCCTTGCTGTTCTAAAACTGCTTATATATTGACTGCAATCAACAAATAATTTTTTATAGCCTACAGTGCAAACTGAGTTTTTAATTCTATATATGTAGATATAATTATTTACTATTTGGACAAAAGTTTGTGGAAACCTTTTTTGAACATCCCATTCTACATTGGGTGTTATAATAAGCTCCACTCTTCTGGGAAGATGTTTCATCATCCCAATAGGGTTTATAACTCTATAGTAGGAGATCTTCCACTCGATCTCATGTAAAACAGATCTTCAAGGAGCCGGCTGTGTGCACAGAAAATTTCAATCCAAAGACGTCAGATACAATTGTGAAGAACCACATATGGCTGGAAAAGACTGGTGTCCCAATATTTTTGTCCATATAATATAGTGTAACTCACTTTCTCTCTAACTCAGGCACTGAGACAATAGCTCCCTCTTCTGGGGAAAAATATGAAAAACATCAGCATCTTACCTAATAAAGCTTTTGAAAGCAGCGGACTGGGGATTTATACATAAAGGTACCCGGTTCCCCTTCTGCTGCTCCAGGATGAACTGATGAATGATCTCTGTGTGAAGGGGGAAAAAAACCAGACAAGACAGGGAGGATTATAAGATGAAAAGAAAATTGTGCTAATCACATTCCTCATTATAGCATAACCACAAAAATAAATAAAATCCTTGCTAGAAAGAAAGAAAGAAAGAAAGAAAGAAAGAAAGAAAGAAAGAAAGAAAGAAGACAGTGTAAGCAAGAATTGAGAAAAAGGGAATAAAGAAGTGATTAATAAAAAGGAAGGAAATAAGGAAGGAAAGAAGGATTCATGAAGAATAAAGAAAGGAAGGCAAGAATAAAGAAAGGCAGGGAAAGAAGCAAGGAAAGGAGGATTAATAAAAAAGAAAAAGAAAGAAAGCGAGAAAATTAAAGAGAAAAGAGTGGAGTGAAAGACAGTGTAAGCAAGAATGAAGAAAAAGGAATGAAGGAGGGATTAATAACGAAGGAGGGAATGAAAGAAGTAACGAAGGAGGAAGGATTAATGAAAAATAAAGGAAGGAAGGAGTGATTAATAACTGAAGGAAATAAAGGAAGGAGGGCAAAGCTGAAAAAGTGATTAATGAAGAGAAAGAAAGAAATAGATAGAAATGCAGAGTAGGAATAAATTAATGAATGAGTGAATGAATGAATGAATCATTGATTAGAAAATAATTAAGGAATGAAGGAATAAAGAAAGGAGTGATTCATAAAGAAAGAAGAAAATATTAATATTATATATATATATACACAGTACAGACCAAAAGTTTGGACACACCTTCTCATTCAAAGAGTTTTCTTTATTTTCATGACTATGAAAATTGTAGATTCACACTGAAGGCATCAAGGGCTATTTGACCAAGAAGGAGAGTGATGGGGTGCTGCGCCAGATGACCTGGCCTCCACAGTCACCGGACCTGAACCCAATCGAGATGGTTTAGGGGTGAGCTGGACCGCAGAGTGAAGGCAAAAGGGCCAACAAGTGCCAAGCACCTCTCGGGGAACTCCTTCAAGACTGTTGGAAGACCATTTCAGGTGACTACCTCTTGAAGCTCATCAAGAGAATGCCAAGAGTGTGCAAAGCAGTAATCAAAGCAAAAGGTGGCTACTTTGAAGAACCTAGAATATGACATTTTTCAGTTGTTTCACACTTTTATGTTATGTATATAATTCCATATATAATTCCACATGTGTTAATTCATAGTTTTGATGCCTTCAGTGTGAATCTACAATTTTCATAGTCATGAAAATAAAGAAAACTCTTTGAATGAGAAGGTGTGTCCAAACTTTTGGTCTGTACTGTATATATACGAATTAAATTATAATTATTACTATTATTATATTAAAGGAATTTAAATGCATTTTTTGTGTTAATAAAAGGGTATAAAATATACAGCCTTCAAATCCTCAGGATCTAAAGAACATGAAGAACTGGCTGATGTCCTGCTGCTTATACACACAAACTGACTCAAACTGCCCCAAACTGCCCCTCTCCTCTCCTCTCGTCTCCTCACATGGCTACATGGCCTAATGTGCTTTTGGTCTCCAGGCGTGTGGTGTCCAGCCTCGCTAATCCAGCACTCACACAGAACATGCAGGCCATGAGGAAGAGGAAGGAGGAGGAAGAGCAGGGCTATTTTAAACCGATCGACCACTGCTGAGGGAGGGACACTTCTGAGGGAGGGACACTGCTGAGAAAAGGACACTGCTGAGGGAGGGGCACTACTAAAGGAGGGACACTGCTGAGGGAGGGACACTGCTAAAAAAAAAAAAGGACACTGCTGATGGAGGGACACTGCTGAGAAAAGGAAACTGCTGAGGGAGAGACACTGCTGAGGGAGGGACACTGCTAAGGGAAGGACACTGCTGAGAAAAGGACACTGCTGAGAAAAGGACACTGCTGAGAAAAGGACACTGCTAAAGGAAGGACACTGCTGAGGGAGGGACACTGCTGAGGGAGGGACACTGCTGAGGGAGGGACACTGCTGAAGGGAGGGACATTGCTGAGAAAAGGACACTGCTTTGGGTGGGACCCCGCTGAGGGAGGGAAACTGTGGAGAGAAGGACACTGCTGAGCGAAGGACACCGATGAGGGAGGGACACCGCTGAGGGAGGGACACTGTGGAGAGAAGGACACTGTGGAGAGTAGCCCACAGAGAGAGACGGGAAAAAAATTGCAGCAGTGGGAAGCCAGGCAGCACAGGAAGAGCACAGATTACCACATAATGGCATGATGTGTTCATGCTCCCTGTGCCAATCCAATCCATTTACACAAAGAAAGAATGAAAGAAAGAAAGAAAGAAAGAAAGAAAGAAAGAAAGAAAGAAAGAGAGAGAGAGAGAGAGAGAGAGAGAGAGAGAGAGAGAGAGAGAGAGAGAGAGGAGAAGGCCAAATACAGCAAGCCAAAAGAAATGGACAATATAAATACAAGAAAAAGTGGACAAAAGACGAGAAAAGAGTGTCAGAAATCAAGATTAACAAAACAAACATTAAGAAAGAAAGAAAGAAAGAAAGAAAGAAAGAAAGAAAGAAAGAAAGAAAGAAAGAGAAATGAAGAAGAGCAGTTTGCAGGTTAAAAATAAGGAAAGAAGGAAGGAAGGAGTGATTGATGAATTAAGAAAAATAAAAACGAGAAAGAAAGAAAGAAAGAAAGAAATGAGTAATTCATGAGGAATTAATTAAGGAAGGAAGAAAAGAAGGAAGATAGAAAGTTATAAAACAGTAAAGGAGTGATTAATAAGGACTGAATGAAAAAAGAAAGAAAGGAAGGAACGAACGAGTGAAGAAAGGAGAAAATAAGGAGCAATTAATGATTTGAATGTGGAATGAAGGAAGAAATGAGGGAGAATAAGGAGGAATGAGTGAAATAAGTAGGAAGTTGCAATTAAAGATTAAGGAAGGAGCGATTACTACATAAAAAGGGAGGAATGAAGGAAGAAACGGAAGAGAACGAAGGAGAGACTGTACCTTTGACCTGCCGCACTGATGTCAGATTTTTCTCGAAGCCGTCGTCGAACTTGGGGTTGGTGACGGGCTCGAAGTCGCTGGTGTAAACTCGACCAGACGACGTGGTGTAGCAGCATTTACACATGCAGGTGTGGTAGCGCAGGCGTCCTTCATCCAGGTACGGGTGAGCCAGAGCATCTTTAGCTGAGATCCTCTTCGACTGCACAGAGAAACAGTGATCACAAACTAAATCTTTATATCTTCCTGAAATATCTGGGACATTATGAGTTCTGCATAGAAATCAACAGCTAAAGATGGAGATGTGCAGACCTGCAGTAACTACAGGGGAATTAAGTTGATCAGTTACACCATGAAGTTATGGGAAAGAGTAGTGGAAGCCAGGCTGAGAGAAGAGGTGACCATCTGTGAGCAACAGTATGGTTTCATGCCGAGGAAGAGAACCACAGACGCATTATTTGCTTTGAGAATGTTGATGGAGAAGTATAGAGAAGTTCAGAAGAAGTTGCATTGTGTGTTTGTGGATTTAGAGAAAGTATATGACAGGGTGGAGAGAGGAGTTGTGGTATTGTATGAGGAAGTCAGGTGTGTCAGAGAAGTATGTGAGGGTGGTGCAGGACATGTGTGAGTACAGTGTGCAGCAGTGAAGTGTGCAGTAGGAACGACAGACTGGTTCAAGGTGGAGGTTGAACTGCATCAAGGATCGACTCTGAGCCCTTTCCTGTGATTAGAAGGAAAGTCTGCCAGAGTGAAGGGATTAGACTCTCAATCTGAAGGTCATATTCAAATCCCAGCCATACTCCTGGGCCCTATGAGCAAGGCCCTTAACCCCATCACTGCTCTGTCGTATGAACACCACAAGGTTAATGTTTCATGCTAAGTTGCACTCACCGGGTCAAAGACCAGCATCCTGCAGAGCAGGTGAACTGCCTCATGGGTTGCCTGACTGGACAGGGTGTAAAGGACAGGAAGGGACGGCTGTGGAAAGAGAGAGAAAAAAGAAGATATAATTCAACAAAATGTGCATAATAAATAATAATAAACCTTTTGAATCCAGAATCGAAGCTGAACGTCACTGGATGGAAAGAACACAGTGAGGGTTAATAAGAGTTCCTCCAAAATTATGAAGCCAAATAACTCAGTGCTGAAGAAGCTCATAGAGCTCCAACAAAATCCTTCCTTCCTTCCCTTCCATCTTTCCTTCTAACTTTTTATCTTTACCTTCATTCATTTAAGCCTTTCCTGTCTTTTATTTTCACCTTTCCTTTATATTTTCTTTTTTTCCTCCCTTCCTGTCTTTTATTTTTCAGTGTCCACCTTTTCTTTGATTTCCACCTGTTTTTCCTTTATTCTTCCCACCTTTCCTTCCTGTTCTCCTTTTCTGTCTTTTCCCACTTTATACTTTTTATCCATCTTTCTTCTCATTCTTCTTTATTTCCTCCTTTTGTTCCTTTCTTTTTTCTTCTTGCTATTCATCACTTTCTATTTTTAAGCCTTTCCTGTCTTTTCTCTCCTTTCTACCTTTCCTTCCTTCTTTTCTTCCTTCCTTCCCAACTTTCGTTTCTTCTTCCCTTCTTTCTGTCTTTTAAACATCTTTTTATTAACACCTTTCCTCCTGCCTTCCTTTCAGTCTTTCCAATCTCCCCTTTTTGTCTTTCTTCTTTTGCACCTCACTTATACATCCATGCATTCTAACACTCACTCTCTTTCATCCATCCATCCATCCATCCATCCATCCATCCATCCATTCATCCATCCCAACCCTCACTCCTCTCTTCCTCCCCATCCATCCATCCATCCATCCATCCATCCATCCATCCCCTCACGATCCCGTCCCCTCCCCATTAATCCATACATTCATCCATCCACCAATCCTCATTCCCACTCTTCCTCCCACATACATTTATCCATACCATCACTCCCTCTCCATCCATCCATCCATCCATCCATCCATCCATCTATATTCTCCCTCCCTCCCTCCATCATCTATCTATCCCAATCCTCACTCCATCTTTCCGTCCCTCTCCTCATCCATCCATCCCAACCCTCACTTCCCCTCCACCCATCCATCCATCCATCCATCCATCCATCCATCCATATTCTCACTTCCTCTCTTCCTCTCCATCCATCCATCCTGTTCATAATTCATCTCAAGTAAATGTGTGTGCACGTAAGTAAACTAGAGGTTAATAAGAGTAAATCATGAATCTGATGAACCTGATCTGCACATGAACGCAGAGTTCCTTCATAATTATGAAGCCAATTAATGCCTTCATACTGCTACCAATTACACACCTCCCATTATCAGTGCTGCAGGAGCTCCTGGAGATCTTTAAAATCGAGTTATGAATGTATCTTTTTTCTTCCCACTTTTTCTCCCTTTCAGCCCTCCCTGTCTGTGTCCCCTAACTATTTCTTCTTTTCCTCGATCCTTTCCTCTATTTCTTCCTTTCAGTCTTCTTTTTCATTTTTCTTTCCTGTCTCTCCCCCTTCCACCTTTCCTTCCTTCTTTCTACTTTTCCTCCTTCATTTCCATCTTCTTTCCCATTTTTTCCCTTCTTTCTGTCTGTCTTTACAGTACATCTTCCTTTTTTCTTCCCCCGTTACTTCTATTTTTCTTCCTTTCCTTTGTTCCTTTCAGTTTTCTTTAATAATCCCCCTTTTTTTCTTTCTGCCTTTGCTCCATACCTCCAGACTTTCCTGCCTTTTCCCCCCTTTCCACCTATTCTTCCATCCTTCCTTTCTGTCTTTCTTTTATTCTTCCTTTTATTCAGTCTTTTTTTTTACATCTTTCTGCCGTTCTTCATAGAAACCCTTGCAGACATTCCTCAGACGGTTCAGGACAGTGAATGGTGCTCAGGCCGCTGACTGTCTGGTACGTTATGGTTTGTCCTGACAGGCAGTGATGTGTGTGCTGATAGCAGAGGAGGATGTGGGACAGCACCAACAATGAGCCGGGGTTATTTTTAACCCTGTCTAATTATCTCCTCCGCCCACCCGGCTACCTCGCCTCGCGTCTACTTGCCTGCAGCACTGATTAAAAAGCCCAGCGGTAATCGTTTGTTTTCCCTGACTACATGGTGGTGGTGGGGGGTGTTTGGAGAAAAGACACAAGTGCTGGCTGGTGATTCAAACTCGTCAGGAGAAGTCTGACCAAGCGGAGAGCCTTGGGAGAAAAGCAGAGAGATGAAGCAAAGAGGACGTAAAGGAATGAGTGTTCTAGACCAAGACAACACCTTCGGGACTGAGATATAATGGAAAGTATGAAAAAAGCGAGCGAGGCCATTTATGTGCGTGCAACAGGGCAACAAGGCAACAAGGTAACAGGGCAACAAGGAAACAGGTCAGCCGGGCAACAAAGTAACAGGGCAACAAGGCAACAAAGTAACAGGGCAACAAGGTAACAGGGAAACAAGGCAACAGGGCAACAAGGCAACAAGGAAACAGGGCAACAAGGCAACAAAGTAACAGGGCAACCAGGCAACAAAGTTACAAGGCAACAAGGCAACAAAGTAACAGGGCAACAAGGCAAGAGGGCAACAAGGTAACAGGGAAACAAGGCAACAGAGCAACAAGGTAACAGAGCAACAAGGCAACAAGGTAACAAGGCAACAAGGCAACAGGGCAACAAGGTAACAGGGCAACAAGGCAAGAGGGCAACAAGGTAACAGAGCAACAAGGCAACAAGGTAACAGGGCAACAAGGCAACAGGGCAACTGGGCAACAAGGTAACAAAGCAACCGGGCAACAAAGCAACAGGGCAACAAGGCAACAGGGCAACAGGGCAACAAAGCAACAAGGCAACAAGGCAACAGGGCAACAGGGCAACAAGGAAACAAGGCAACAAGGCAAGCCGTAAGAAGTTTGGACACTGTGGGCGTGTTGCTCTGTGGTGCCCTGGTGTTAACAGGAATTAGATTAGGATTAACCTGAGACTTTAACCCGAGGTTTCAGACAGATGAAGAGGAGGCTGAGAAGCTCTCCAGGCCTCGTGATCAGAAAGCTCAATTAAACTAATGTTGAGTCAGGAAAGCCGACGCACAGCATCATCAGCACGGGCTTCCAGCTCCACTCTGACACATTCCACCCTCACATTACTGACTGAGGGAGTCATCTAACTCACACACACACACACACACACACACACACACACACTCACACACTCACACACACTCACACACTCACACACTCACACACTCACACACTCACACACACACACACTCACACACACACACACACTTCCAACAATGTGGTGCTGAGATAAGAAACACAGTTTGGTTTCACTGCATGTGTCTATTAAGCCAAATATCTGCATCTAAAGTGGGACATCATACATTTATTAACACATTCCAATAAACCGACTTCAGAAACCAGCAGATTAATTTTAACTACGAATAGATGAATGAATGAAGGAATAAATGATCAAATAAACGAACAGATGAACGGTGGAATGAATAAACAAACAAATGAACGATTGAACGAAAGAATGAAACAAATAAATGACAGCATGAACAAACAAATGAAGACCCAAATGAAGGAAAGAATGAATGAACAAATGACTGAGCAAACAAATAAATAAAAGAATGAAGAAACTAATAAACAAATGAATAAACGATCAAACGAATAAACAAAAATTATTGAATGTATGAATAAATGAATGAATGAACAAAAGAATGAATAAACACACAAATGAAAGTAAGAATGAATGAATGACAAGGATCGAATGAATAGATGAACAAATACATGCAATTATGAATAAAAAGGATGAAAGAAAGAAAGAAAGAAAGAAAGAAAGAAAGAAAGAAAGAAAGAAAGTGCATCATGTCACATCATGTCTGAGCCCAAGTGAAAGTAAAACCTTTCCCTCGCTCATGTTACTGTTCCGCTGAGTTTTCAGGAATCTGTTCAGAAGATTTTCTATGTTCAGCTCTAATAATGTGTTTGTGTTCACGTACATCCATCCAGTGCTCTTAGAGAGGAAATTAGAATAAGAGAGCAGCATTGTCAACCTGTTATCATTGTGTGTGTGTGTGTGTGTGTGTGTGTGTGTGTGTTCTAAAAGACAACAGCACTGGCAAAGTGTGAAATTATTTGAGGTAAACAGGCTGCTCTCTGTGCATGAGTGTAAGTGTGTGTGAGGTGAGTGTGTGTGTGTGTGTGTAAGGGGTAAGAGTGTGTCTAAGGGGAGAGTGTGGAGTGGAGTGTGTGTGTGTAAGGCACAATGCAGTTTAGTGTGTGTGTGTGTGTGTGTGTGTGTGTCTAAAGGGGCAAGAGTGTGGAGTAGAGTGTGTGTGTGTGTGTGTGTGTGTGTGTGTGTGTGTGTGTGTGTGTGTGTATAAAGGGTGCAATGCAGTTTCGTGTGTGTGTGTGTGTGTGTGTGTGTGTGTGTGTGTGTGTGTGTGTGTGTGTAAGGCGAGAAAGTGTGGAGTGTGTGTGTGTATAAGGGGCACAATGCAGTTTTGTGTGTGCGTGTGTGTGCACGCATGATAAGGGGGCGAGAGTATGGAGTGTGTCTAAGAGGCGAGAGAGTGTGGGGTGGAGTGTGTGTGTGTGTGTGTGTGCGCGTGTGCGTGTGGTGTAACGGAAATCTAGGCTGAAAGGCAGAAATAGAGAGATGGGTGTTTTAAAGGCTAAAGTGTCATACCGAGATTTGGAAGCAGCAGAGTTGTATCCCAAACGCCCCCCCAACCCCACACACACACACACACACACACACACACACAGATCAAAGGCTTTGAGTTTTGATTGAAACGGCAGATTTGAGTTGAGTGTGACAGCAGTGATACAGTGATGAAGCCCAGCAGGTAAAGGAAAGCTCCAGACGCTGAAGCCTCGTCCTCTCAGATTCCTTCCACACGCATTTTCTTTTTAATTGCTCAGGAGATGGAACACAGGATATATAGCGAGTGTGTCGTTTTATTCTGAAACACACAGAATGGACTTCAGCAGTAGCTCCAAAAACTACGGCTGCATCGCAAACCCTGTATTATATACGATTAGATTAGTTAGTATTTCCCAGGTCCTTATGTCAATCAACAACTGCCCCAACTGACCATCTTTTGAACATCTCATTCCACATTAATCCCAAGATGCTGTTGGGAAGGTGGCAGGAAGTCGGCGGCAGTAGACTGACTGCACCCCAGACCTCCTCACCTCACCTACATCAGTACCTGACTTCACCAACACCCTTGTGACTGAAGGAATCTGCACAGATCTCCACAAAATCTAATGGAACATCTTCCCAGAAGAGTGGAGCTCATCATGACATATATGGCATTAGGGGCCTTGCGCAGGGGCCCAGGAGTGGCAGCTTGGTGTGGCTGGGATTTGAATTAATGACCTACAGATTATTTCTTCAGATTATTTCAACATATGGTCACGTGACCTACGTATGATCAAACACAACCCCCCCCAAATGTCTAGAACCCATGAAAAACGTGTGTAATGTACATGAGGGAACCTCTCGAGGTTTCTTCCTCGTGCCATCACAGCAAGGTTTTCTTCTCCTTCATTAATACAAGCTGAAATGGTCTAGAAATGAAGGAGTGATCTCGGAATGAAAACCTTCACGAGGCACGTTTGGTTTTCTGCTGACGCTTTTGTTTCCAGGACAGTGGGAAATCTTCTGCGTGTCCTGAACCACCAGCCTGGGAATATTGGCCTGCGCTAGTGCGGCTAGTTACACCGGCGCACCGCTGGGGGTTACGGAGAAGGTCAGGCAGCCATCTGCGCCTTAAAGCTGGGAAAAACATGAAAGGATGAGGCCGGCCACACACACACACACACACACACACACACACACACACACACACACACACACTCAGAGTCCACCTGGGAGGCCACATCTGCCCCGGTTCTTAATACCCAACACTCCTCTGCTTTCCATACCCACTGGAGTAGGAGTTACACAGTCCATCTTCTGACCATCAGCCCACCCTCTGCTGCAGACCAGGTTTGCTGAGTGTGTGTGTGTGTGTGTGTGTGTGTGTGTGTGTGTGTGTGTGTGTGTGTGTGTGTGTGTGTGTGTGGGTGGAAACGTGATCACGCCGTCGGCTCTTTGAGAAAAACAACAAGACCTTGGCAACACATCTGTCTCTGGATAACTTAGCGGCTTTTCCCACACACAGAACCCAGGTGGTGCAGGAGATAACGAGGAGCAGAGAATCCACGAGCCACCATTCAACCTGGTTCTCTTCTGTACAATAGTTCATGAGAAGCTCTACAGCCTTACATCTCTCTCTCTTTCTCTCTCTTTCAACTGATGCATAGAGCTCGTTCTCTTTCACTCTCTCAAATGACCCTAAGAAATCTCTCCCTCTATCTCTATCTCGCTCTCTTTCTCTGGACTGATCCTAACAGCTCTCTTTCAAGTTTTCTAAAAGCGTGTTCTCTCTCTCTCTCTCTCTTTTATTCTTGGACAGATATCCCTCTCTCTTTCTTTCTTTTAAGATTCAATCGTTGCTTTATTGGCAAGACAAATATGGATACTCGTATTTTTAAAGCACAGAACTTACAGATACAAAACTCTCTCTCTCTCTCTCTCTCTCTCTCTCAACTGATCCAAAGAGCTCTTTTTCGTTCTTTCTCTTAACTGACCCTTAGAAATCTCTCAATCTCTCTCTGTTTCTCTCCTCTGTCTTGGATCATAACAGCTCTCTCTCTCTTTGTCTTACGTTGGACTGATCCCTGAGCTCTCTCTCTTTATCTCAACTGACCTTGCTAAATCTCTCACACTTTTCTCTGGACTGATTCTAACAGCTCTCTCTCTCTCTCTCTCTCTCTCTCAACTGATCTCACTCAACTTTCTCTTTCTCTTTCTGGACTGACCCTGACAGATCCCTTTCTCTCTCATTCTTGCTCTTTTTTAACTCGTTTAAAGAGCTCTCTCTCTCTCTCTCTATCTATCTATCTATCTACATCCATTGTGAGCAATCTGGTGTCAACGGCTCACTCCCTGAGACAAAAACCTCCAGATTCACCCAGAACTCATCCTCAACTTCTGATGCGACTCTTCCATTCCTCACCTACATCACAAAACCTGAAGTGACCAAAAAAAGATGAATCCTCAGTTCATCTCGAGGCTTTTTCTTTTTGTCTCTCACCAGTCTGGTTGATGGACGTCTGGGGAAGAAGGAGCAGACATTCTTCATGATCAATAAGGTTTCAGTTCGAGCCAGACTTTAACAATGTCCTGCTCGTCTACACTCTGTCACATGACCCGGACGTCAACAGCAAATCAGCCGATTCCTGAAATCCTTTCAGTGGAGGCTCCTGGTTAAAGACGGATTTTCTACTCCTGCATCACAGCAACCCAAAAAAACCCCTAAGAATAAGTGATGAATAAATTCATTAACTCCACAGCGTAATTATTTACTTGAAGCCGTTTTTTTTATTCATACAGACAACTCGAAGTCCACAGCAGATTCAACCCTGTCTAAGTCTCATTCCAACACACTGACTTTGAAAATGCAGACGTCGTGTTAACGCTTTGTGAGATTAGTCGTATTGACCAGGAGACGTTTTGACTGAATCGATGCCTTAAGCCCAAAACGTGTCAATATTTAGACAGGAAAAGTTCTGTGTGTTCAGAGTCGGGTTACGCACCTGCATTAGTCTGGCTGCATCACTGAGATTATTAAAACCCCTCCCTTTTTCATCCTTCCTTCCTTCCCTTTTTCCTTTCTTACTTTTACCCTTCATCTTCCTTCCTTTTTTTCCCCTTTCTTCCTTCTTCCCTTTTTTCATCCTTCCTTCATTCCTTCCTTCCTTCCTTTTCCTTCCTTGCTTCTACCCTTCGTCCTTCCTTCCTTCTACCCTCATCCTTCCTTCATTCCCTTCTTTTTCCTTCCTTCCACCCTTCATCCTTCCTTTCTTTTTCCCCTTTCTTCCTTCTTCCCTTTTATTTCATCCTTTCTTCATTCCTCCCTTTTTCCTTCCTTCCTTCTTTTTACCTTCCTTACTTCTACCCTTCTTTCTTCCTTCCTTCCATTTTCCCTATCTTATTTATGCCCTTCATTCCTTCCTTCCTTCCCTCCTTCCTTCCTTCCTTCAATTACTTCTTCCATTCTTTGTCCTTTCCTCCTTCTTCCATTCCTTGCCTTCTTTCTTTCTTCCCTTTTTCTTTCCTTCTTTCCTCATTTCTGTCCTTCCTTTCTTTTACCTTCCTTCCTTCTACCCTTCTTTATTCCTTCCTTCCATTTTCCTTCCTTACTTATTTCCTTCCTTCCTCCATTACTTTTTCCTTCTTTCTGTCCTTTCCTCCTTCTTCCATTCCTTGCCTTCTTCCTTTCTTCTTTCCTTCTTTCCTCATTTCTGTCCTTCCTTTCTTTTCTTTTACCTTCCTTGATTCTACCCTTCGTCCTTCCTTCCTTTTTACCCTTTCTTCCTTCTTCTCTTCTTTCTGTCCTTTCTTCCTTTTCCCTTCCTTTCCTTCTTTTTTCCATTCTTCCATTCTTTCCATTTGTTCCTTTCTTCTTCCCTTTCTTTCTTTGCTTCTTATCTCGTTTCTGTCTTTCCTTTCTTCCTTTTTACCTTCCTTCTTTCCTTCCTTTATTCTTTTATTAAAATCCTTAGTGTCGTTCTCGGATGTAAAATAATTTCGTAACAAAAGTAAAACACGTAGCGACTGTAGAAGCAGCTACACTGTTTTGTCCTGCCCAAGGTCATAGGTCTAGATGTGTTACAGAAAAAGTAGACAAAAAGCAGAGACATGGTGCTCTGAAGAGAAAGTCTCTGCTTTTGTCTACTTTTTCTGTAACACATCTGGCTTAAAACCTACTGAACAGCTTTGGGTTGAATGTCAACGCTGACTGCGCCCTGAGTCTCCTCAACTGTACAAACATTCTTCTGCTTCTGCTCCAAAATCTTGGCACCCTTTTTTTTTTCTCAGGAGCACGCACAAAATCATCTAAATGCATTTAAGAACTTTAAATAGTGATTTAAAAGCAGGAAAAGCAGCTTTTCTGGTGATAATTGGTATCTTGAGGCTAAATCGTGTGCTGTTTTATAAGCTGACAAGTAACGTAGCAGTAAATTGCCTCTTTCTACCTTGGGATAGAAAAGCTTTAAGAAAACGTTCCAGTTTGCAGTTGTCCTAATACAACTTTAGCTGTTCGATCATCCAGAGTGACATTCATTCATCCCATTTATACATGTGGGTAACCATGAGGTTAAGGGCCTTGCTCAGGGGCCCAAATGGTGCTGGGATTTGAACTCACAACCTTTGGTTCCAAAGTGCAATGCCTTCACCACTAAGCTCCATTCAGTTCTTCCTGCTTCTTCAAAGGAACGTTATTTACACCTCAGAGCTGATGAGCAACAGGAACGTCGATTTGTCAGCGCCCACGTTGTCACCTTGTCGCCACAGGGACACGTGATAACCCCCGTGTTCCGAGTGTGTGGATGTGGAGTTAACTATCTAATCCCGTCCCTCCCTTTTCACACCAGAGACACCCTCCGGAACAACGGCTTTAAATAGAGCAGCATTCGATAGATGTGATTAAAACATCCTGTACTGAGGTCTGCCGAGCTCACGCAGACGAGAGAGAGAGAGAGAGAGAGAGAGAGAGAGAGAGAGAGAGAGAGAGAGAGAAAGAGACGAATGACAAGGTCAGCCAAATGTCAGTGTGTGTGTGTGTGGTTGCATGAAAACAAAAAATGGGTGGGGTAAAAGGGCCTCGTCTTGCTCAGATGACAATCACCAGTTTAGCAAGCATTTGTGCATGTGAGAGAGAACGACAGACAGAGGGTGAGAGAAAAAAAAAGAGAGAGAAAGAATGAAAACGCGATAGAAAGGCATGGTGCTGAACCAGTGGCCATGCGGTGGGTCGATTCAAGACAGGAAGTGGAGTGCCGTAGTGCTTGCTCTGCAGTTACTGTTCTTCCGTATCGCTTTCTCTATGCAGGCTGCTGAGGACTGCAGAACCAACACCCAGCAATAAACACACACACACACACACACACACACACACACACACACACAATCATGGTACATTTAAAGACATCAAAAAACAAAAGTCGGGATGCTGCATAAAATTGAAAAATAAACACAATGCAATGATTTGCAAATCTCATATTCTCGATATTTTATTCACAGTAAAACATATCAGATGTGAAAGTGAGGAAACGTACTAGAGGTCGAACGATTTATCGGTTTTTGACAATTAATTGGCAATTAATAGTTTAAACTACTGGCAAAAATACGCATCGATAGTCTTCGCTGTTTTTTCCGTATACGAGACTCTGCACGGAGAGCACTATATTATATTCAGTGATCGTTTATCAATTATATTTATTCACAAATATATTCATATTCATTTCGTTTGCACATTTGCATGATCAGAACTCTTCTTTTTAATTCAGTATCCATTTTAAAAACGATCGGTTGATTCATCGGTTATCGGCAAGTACAAAAAAAATAAAATAAATAATAAAAAATAATAATAATAAATAAATAAAGCCAGGGACTAAGCGAGAAAAGTCTGAAAAATGTAAATGTTAGTAGAAAGAAAAATTAGTCTGTGAAAAACAGATTTCAGAATTATGTTCCTCAACATCAAATACAGTAAGGTAAAATAAGTATTTGAACACCCTGCTATTTTGCAAGTTCTCCCACTTAGAAATCATGGAGGGTCTGAAATTGTCATTGTAGGTGCATGTCCACTGTGAGAGACATAATCTAAAAAAAAAAAATCCAGAAATCACAATGTATGATTTTTAAACTATTTATTTGTGTGATACAGCTGCAAATAAGTATTTGAACACCTGAGAAAGTCAATGTTAATATTTGGTACAGTAGCCTTTGTTTGCAATTACAGAGGTCAAAAGTTTCCTGTAGTTTTTTACCAGGTTTGCACACACTGCAGGAGGGATTTTGGCCCACTCCTCCACACAGATCTAGAGAAGATCTGTGTGGAGGAGGCCAAAATATCTCAACTCCTGGTTATCCTGGCTGTGTGCTTTGGGTCATTGTCATGTTGGAAGACCCAGCCTCGACCCATCTTCAATGCTCTAACTGAGGGAAGGAGGTTGTTCCCCAAAATCTCGCAATACATGGCCCCGGTCATCCTCTCCTTAATACAGTGCAGTCGCCCTGTCCCATGTGCAGAAAAACACCCCCAAAGCATGATGCTACCACCCCCATGCTTCACAGTAGGGATGGTGTTCTTGGGATGGTACTCATCATTCTTCTTCCTCCAAACACGTTTAGTGGAATTATGACCCAAAAGTTCTATTTTGGTCTCATCTGACCACATGACTTTCTCTCATGACTCCTCTGGATCATCCGAATGGTCATTGGCAAACTTAAGACGTGCCTGGACATGTGCTGGTTTAAGCAGGGGAACCTTCCGTGCCATGCATGATTTCAAACCATGACGTCTTACCAACAGTAACCTTGGAAACGGTGGTCCCAGCTCTTTTCAGGTCATTGACCAGCTCCTCCGTGTAGTTCTGGGCTGATTTCACCTTACTTAGGATCATTGAGACCCCACGAGGTGAGATCTTGCATGGATCCCCAGTCCGAGGGAGATTGACAGTCATGTTTAGCTTCTTCCATTTTGGTGCTCCAACAGTGGACCTTTTTTTTTACCAAGCTGCTTGGCAATTTCCCCGTAGCCCTTTCCAGCCTTGTGGAGGTGTACAATTTTGTCTCTAGTGTCTTTGGACAGCTCTTTGGTCTTGGCCATGTTAGTAGTTGGATTCTTACTGATTGTATGGGGTGGACAGGTGTCTTTATGCAGCTAACGACCTCAAACAGGTGCATCTAATTTAGGATAATAAATGTAGTGGAGGTGGACATTTTAAAGGCAGACTAACAGGTCTTTGAGGTTCAGAATTCTAGCTGATAGACAGGTGTTCAAATACTTATTTGCAGCTGTATCATACAAATAAATAGTTTAAAAATCATACATTGTGATTTCTGGATTTTTTTTTTTCAGATTATGTCTCTCACAGTGGACATGCACCTACGATGACAATTTCAGACCCCTCCATGATTTCTAAGTGGGGGAACTTGCAAAATAGCAGAGTGTTCAAATACTTATTTTCCTCACTGTATCTCATCATCTACAGTACATAATATCATGCTGGATGGATTATTGGTGCTCCCCTGCTTGTTCTTTAAGAGCTGTATAGATCCAGAGTAAGAAAAAAAAGGTTTGGAAATCACTCTGGATTCCTCACAAATCCAAGCCTGCTGCTTTTTTTAACTTGCGCTACAGGACACTGAACACCAGGAGATGTGCTTCACGAACGGCCGAATGCCTTGTGCAATAAAAAATATGTGCAATGCCTCTTACATTTATTTGATACTGTACTACATCTCATTCTATTGCATTCTAATCTATACAGCACATTTAAACATACAAAGTTTGTCAAAACACCACCAGGTTCAATCACATGCAAAGAAGAAGCCATATGTGAAACGACGTCCTCTTTGGGCCAAAGCTCATCTAAAGTGTTCTGAGGCTACGTGGAAAACTGTTCTGTGGTCAGACGATTAAAAATGTGAAATAAAAATAAATAAATAAATAAATAAATAAATAAATAAATAAATAAATAAATAAATATAGGGGACCAGTCACAGGAGAGGAACAAGCGAAAATTAGAACAGACGAAAGGTGAAAGAAGACAAAGAAGTAATTCATAAACATAAATGGAAAGAAGAAGAAGATAATAAGTCAGATAAATAATTAAGCGAAAGACGAGTAGAAAGGCATAGTATAGGAAGAAGAAGAAAAATAACTAACTGAAGAACACAAGAAAGACTCAGTGATGAAGATAAAGACGAAGGCTTTGATAAGATGAAAAAGAGAAGAATAAAATGATGAGATTATTGATATGATTAAGATACATAATTAAAGAAATTAAAAGATTAAAAAAAACAGAAAAATAACAAAAAATAAATAAAGGGAATGAAAAGAGTGAAAGGCGACTATTGATTAGGAAAAAAGGAAATGAATGAAAAGAAAATGAGATGTTAATTAAAGAAAATTTAATTAAAAATTATATTAATAAAAATATATTTTTCAAATAATTAATTAATAATCAATAATTAATAATAATAATAATAATAATAATAATAGTAATAATAAGGCACCAAGCATGAAAATGAGAGAAAAGAAAAAGTAGATAAAGAAGTCATTCAATAACAAGAATTAAAAAAAGGAAAAGAAGAGAAAAAGGAAGAAGGCGACTGTGGATAAGATAAAGAATAACGAGAAAAAGAAACAGACAAATAAGTGAGTGAAAGAAGAGTAGAAAGGATCGTAGAAAAAATCTAATCAAAGAGAAAAGGATGAGATAGAGGACAGGAAAGAACAAGAAACAAGAGCAGAAAAAATTAAAGACCGAAAAGGTGAAGAAGAAAAAAAAAAAGAGGAAAAATCTGAATTAACTGGCATGAAAGAATAATTAGGGGTGAGAGGAAAAGAGAAAGAAAGAAAGAAAGAAGAAAGAAAGAAAGAAAGAAAGAAAGAAGAAAGAAAGAAAGAAAGACTTAATTTTAACCACAAAAGAAATAAAAAGAAATACAAAAAGGTGAAAAAAAGACGAGAAAGAGAACAAAGAAGAAAAGACAATGACAGAACAGTTCGAGTTATTTTTCACAAGCTGCACTTTTCTGTACAAACACAGAGTTCAGGGACTCGAGCAGATCAGGGGTGAAGACCACCGCTGGGCCGAGATAACATCCCAGAGCCCAGAGCCCAGAGCCGGGCAGAACACACAGGGAGAAAACATGCAGGCACTGAGGTCCACCCACACCCTGGAGTCATGTATCAGGTTCAGAAGACGAAGGCCTGAAAAATCTGCTTGCCAGCAGAAAAAAAAAAGTGAAAGAGTGTGACTGAACACAAGCTACAAAACGCTGAGCTCAGCATTTTCTCAGCTAAGAAATATCAGATTGAGTCTTTTTCACGTAACAGGAAATGCTGGTTACCAAAGCCGACATGTGCAAAGCTGGAGATTTCTCCATAATCAGGCTTTCAGAGATTAAATACACTTGAATGACAAAAGTATTGGGACACCTGACTATAAGATTCCTTTCCAGCCACATGTGCTTCTTCCTTAAACTGTTCCCACAAACCTGGAAATTGGACACAATTGTTTGTCTTGTGGCATGAAATTTTCCTCACACAAATCCAAATCTGCTCCAGCATGGCACAAAGTGCACAAAGCCACCAAGCCATGCTTTCCATAAGATGAAGTAGAAGATCTCCTGCTATTGAGATCTGACCTCCTTGACTTTATTGAACATTAAGAATGTGAACTCTGACTGCACCCCAGGCCTCCTGACCTCAGCTACGTTAGATCCTGACTAGCGGAACATCTTCCCAGAAGACTGAAGCTTATTAGAACAGAAAATAGGAACACAAAACGCACAAACCAAATTCCCCCTAAAACGATTGAATCAGTGGCTGCATTTATTGATTGTAAAGAAGAATAAACACAAATAGGACATCTCAAGTCTGGAAGAATAAAATGTGAATTGTTACGCGATTTATCTCTAGATCAGAGTCTGATGTGTACTATAAGCTGATGTTTATGTCAATGAACAAATAAAATAAATATAAAAATACATGCAGTCCCCGAGGTTCAACGCGCTCATTTAAAGTATTAGTTATCACAAGTCGAGACAAAACCCAGGCGAGTTAAAGAATGGTGATAAGTGCGGGGAAAAATACTGTCATTTGTTAACAATTCAACAAATTACAGTACATCTTTTAGCAAAACAGAGCAATTTACACTAGCGGTCGACCGATGGTGGATTTTACCGATACCGATAGCTAGGTTCAGGTCGTACTTGTATTCATTTTTACTGGATTAAAAAACAAACACACACTATGTAAAATAATAGGGAACTTGATTACAAACATAAAAAGAACAGTCTCACGTGTAAAAACAAACAGAATGCGGAGTCAGTGATTTGCCTCTAGAGGCCGCTCTCAAAACCAATTAATTTGTCAAGTTCAAATTTAATGTACTGTACAGTATAAACTATACATATATATGTATGAGGCGCATGGACGGGCGGAGAGGGGCACGTACGCTGCTACGCTAGCCTGCCGCACGAAACCCACAATATTTGTACAGTGTTGACGTATCGCTATCGTCATCGTAAGATCAAATAAAATCGTTGAAAATTTGAATCACCGTAACTCATGGACCATCTGTATGGGATTCAGATGGAGGTTCCAATGAGGTTTTATTGATTTGTATGTGATGTGCTTTATTGGATTTTTTTTTTTTGTTTGCACACCAGGATCCTTGCAATTGTCAAAAATAGCAAAAAATATAAATAATAAGAAGACAAAATCCCAGTCTCTCATTCCCACCCGTTTTCTTTCTCAACCAGGAATATAACAGCTGTCAATCATTTGACTGTCGTTCCAAAAAAAAAAAAGAAATTGAGGAGGGAATACTGGGACAGGGTGATATGGGTAATGAAAATAGAAATGCGGCTATTTTTATACCGAGCGCCGAAAAGGAAGCAAATAGTGTTATTTTGCTGATCCTAACATCTGTTTGAGAAAAGCATGAGTTCTTACAGAAGCATTATTATTGTTCTTCCATCTCCCTCTTTCTCTCTTCCACACAAACAGACAGACGATAAACCGAGTTCAGGGACCTGTGGCGGGATGAATCCGATGTTCTCCAGGACTCTCGCAGCTGTTTCTCATCACTGTTCAACTATTCAGAGTTTGCCACTTGAAGAAGAGAGAACTCGCTGTTGGGACACCTGATTTTTCCAGTCATATTTGGTTCTTCTACAAAGTGTTCCCACAAAATTGGAGGCCCTCAATTGTATTGTGTTTCGATGCTGGAGCATGAAATTTTCTGACCCAAACCTGCTCTAGCATGGCAATGCTCCTGTGCACAAAGCCAGCTCAATGAAGATCTGCTTTACCTGGGTTGGAGTGGAAGATTTCCTTCGGACCATTTGGAATGAATGTGAACACTGATTGCTCCTCACCTCACCCTATATCAGTACCTGTCTTCACAAACACCCTTGTGTCTCAATGAATGTCACACAAATCTCAACAAAATCTAGTGGAACATCTTTCCAGAAGATGTGAGGTGTATCAGCACCACAGGGATCTG
The DNA here is from genome assembly GCF_014805685.1 of Silurus meridionalis. Taxonomy (NCBI): domain Eukaryota; kingdom Metazoa; phylum Chordata; class Actinopteri; order Siluriformes; family Siluridae; genus Silurus; species Silurus meridionalis. The sequence goes on from NC_060895.1 coordinate 23,548,850, forward strand.
ACTGAGCACCAAAATCTGGAAAAATCAGCGTAGCGTAATTTGCAAAGATCTCATGGAAAGCATCATTGGACCTACCTGTTTATGTGGTCCTCTCAGTATGTGAGCTCTGGCTCCCTCACACGCCGTCCTCATGGCCTCCAGAGACGGCGTCCCCAACAGGTCAGTGATCAAATCCAACTGACAAAAGACAAGAGAGAGTTTGAATAATACAAGACAGAGCGGGTAATGTGTCTGCAACAACATGAAGCAAATCATTGATGTGGCTGATGTCAAATATACAAACAGCATCCATCCATGCTACTAGTTCAGGTGGAAGTTTTTATAAGAATGGATTTTAAAGCTAACACTAGCGACGTGCCTCTACGCTAGTACTTCTTCTCACTGTTTAAGTTCAGAGATGAGAAGACCGATATCTATCCAGTGGTCAGGATTAAAACTGAAAACCAAACAAATGGCATGAATCTTGTGTGAAATGATTATACATTTTTAAATATCGATATAGCGATTTTTAAGGATAAAGTATCGACAAACAAAATATCGCGATGTGATCGATATGTATTGATATATTCCTACACCCCTAATGTGTATAATTATGATATTTAAGCTTTAAGGTTTCTCGTGCTATTACGGTGATCATGTCTTGTTTTGTTTTTTTAATGCTGCTTTAATGCTCTTAATTTGCGCATTGGACTTTGAATCGGTGGGTTGTGGGTTTAAATCCCGGCCATATCAGACTGCTATCTATCTAGTGATCGGGATTTAAAACTGAAAACGAAACAAATGCAATGAATCTTGTACGAATCTTTATTTATTTATTTTTTTTTAAATATCGATGTTGCAATTTGCGAAAAACGATACAGTATCGGCAAACAAAATATTGCGATGCATCGATATTTTCCTACACCCCTAATGTGTATACGGATGTTATTTAGGTTTTTAGGTTTTTAGTGCTATTAAGGTGATCATGTCTTTCGATGTTGTCTTGTTTTTTATGCTGATTTACTGTTCTTTAATTTGTGCATTGATTTCTTCGGACGGAGCACAAACACAACCCTGAGTAAATCGAGTTGTATAAGAGGGCAGGTGATGGTGGTGGTGGTGATGATGTGCTCTGTGTGCACATTCCAGTCTGGGTGGACGGCCAGCTTTACACAATACTTCATCTACAACAAAAGCGAACACACACACACACACATGCACAGAGCAACAGCTGGAGCTGAGATATTGATAGAGCGCATGTCCTTTTTTTTTTCTTCTGCAGCCAATCAATAGAAGAAAGAGCATTTTTGTTTACTTCAGGAACTGCTGCTTTGTGTGACCAATTTGAATCACACAACTGATTAAATGCATTCTACACGTGGCGAGGATACACTCGGTTCAATTCGAGTTGATGTGCTTTTCACAATGGAAATTGTCTCGAAGCAGCTTTACACAATGTAAGAACTACAGAACAGGATTCACGGAAACGGTGAAAAAGCCTGGTGTACTAATACTTTTGCTTATGGTGCATCTCTCTGCTGAACAGCTAGTGATGTGTCTCAAATTGCTTTTTCAAAACGAACGAACGCCGATTGAGTACGTCTCAACGAATTACACAGTCTGATTCCACAGACGGACCTGCTGCAAACGTGAACGCTTCATTTAATCCTCTAAATATACACGAGGTGTGCGTGTGAACTTCTGCACCACGCGCTCAAAATCATGCATCTGCTCGGGCTTGGGCTGCATCACACCAGGAGTGAACAAGTTCCCTGTAGAAACACCTCATCATGTTTAATTCCTTGTGAGTCCATCGATCAAAGCTGGATGTGCCGGTGGAGAGAGATGCAACCTTTCGTTAACACCTCCTGACTTAAAAGAGGGATGCCAAGAAATGCGAGTCCACCCTTTCTGCGAGACCAGTACATCAGTGTGAGGAGAGTTCCTTTGGGAACTACTGACTTGTTCCTTGACATTAGGTGCAGCTCATAATCCATGTTTCTAGCGCTTTTCCCTCTTGCGCTGCTCATCCTACTGAGATCCCACCGAGCCGTCATGTTTTCGGACCTGCCCTGGATGGATGGTGCTCTCTTCAAGAAGAACACACTCGCTACTCCTGAGGAAGTTCTTCACATAAAGATTAGAATCCAATTCGAGAACCATGAAGATCTATTTGGGTTGTTATTACGTTTGCTACCATAACTTTGGAACTATAATAAATGGACATTTGGTGTTGAAGATGTGGATGAGGATTCGAAGTTTGGTTCCTCTCAGGGTTTCCTCCTTATGAAGTATTAGGGAGTTTCTGCTCTACTGCTTTCACCACTGGTTCGCTCATTAGGGATCTGGGGACAAATTTATGACCTTAAAAACATTTAAGTATTTCTTTAAAGCTGCTTTGGGACAATGCATTGTTATACAAAGAAAAAAGGAATGTAATAGAATAGAGCAGGTGGTGACCACCATGAAGGAACCCCCTATAAAGGAGTAAGAAAACCTTGAGAGGAACCAGATTTCAAAAAGAACCCATCCTCATCTGGGTAAAATCCAGAACAACACTGTTTGTTCCTAAGCACTGATTCTGGGGACTCCTTTCTATGAATTCTCTCTCCCAAAGAATCTCTCAAAGCTGCTGTAATATAAGATAAATAGTGCTTTTAGTATAAACGCTTCACAATAAACACTACCAGAACAAAAACTGGTGGACACCTGGCCATAAGATTGCTATGTGAATTCCAAATTTGCTGTTATAAAAACCTTCAATGTTCTGGGAAGATGTTCAGGATTTTGTGGAGGAAAGTAAGGTTGTGATGTAGGAGAGATGAGAAGGTCTGGGGGTGCATCAGAGTTCACATTCATTCCAAACGTGTTCAATAGAGCGCTACAGCAGGAGATCTTTCACTCCGACTCGTGGAAAACATATCTTGATGTACACAGGGTCTTCATCATGCTAGGACAGGTTTGAGTCTCCAAGATCAGGCATGAAGAATATGTCATGCTTCAGCATCCAGAAACGTCCTGTTTGCCTCCAAGATTGTGATAACAGTTTGGAGAAGAAGCAGAAGTCGGTGTTCCAATACTTTCGAACATGAAAATAAATGCACTGATCTTAAACGAGACCTGAGCTGCAACTACAGATATTATTATATATTTTCGAGAGTATGGGTTATGGTGTGTGTGTGTGTGTGTGTGTGTGTGTGTGTGTGTGTGTGTGTGTGATTCTCTTTCTCTACCTACAGTTATCATGTAACAGCTATTATTCTAAATAAACAAGAAAAAAAAACCCCCGAAAACACAAAACCTCGTCTTCCGCGTTTATTCCAGAATATTTCATTCGGCAGACTGTAAAGTCTGAAGGTTCGCTGCGCCACTTTAGTGCGTGTTCAGCAGAGATCCAGGCCTCGGTCCCATAAATCAAGCTTCATGGTCGTTAGGAACACGCAGCCTTGAGCTCGGCCCTGCTGCGTTCAGGCTCACGGGCTTTTCATCCGGCACTTTTTTAGCGTTTTTGTTCAGGACGTGCCAAAACCAACAACAATAGGACGCAGTGTGAGCCGTTACTGACCAGGCTTTAAAACCTACCGTGAATAAAACCACCGTGATCCTACATGTACATGGATCCTGGCTTCAGGAATCTCATTTAAGTCAATCTAAGACTCGTTTGGACACAAAAGGCCTTTTTAGGGTCTATTTTACTTCTGTGAAGCATCAATGAAGCATCACTGTATGTAAAACTAATATCTACGGCTAGGTGTGAGGTGCTGCTGCACGATGTGAAGCAGAAAGCATTAAAAGGGCCTCATACCTCGCCACGGAACATCACCGTATATCATGGTCACGTCTGATGTGATTCACCCCATTGAGATGAAGATATGATGCTCCACAATTCAATATGGTACAGACAGTTCACTTTTATTCCTTCGGTTCAGACACACAGAAACCATCAATTTACTCGAGTGCGAACGCACAGCAATTTTACACACGCCACTGGGGTCACTAAAGTCTGGGGTTTAAGCCCTGGTATCGCCAAGCTGACTCTCCCGGGCCCTTGAGAAAGGCCCTTAACCCTCTGTGCTCCAGGGGCTCTGACCACAGCTTCCTAACATCAGTAGAATATACAAAGTAAGAATTTCACTGTGCTGTAACTCACGTGTGAATTTCTTTGTTTCTATGTCTGTTTCTTTTCTTTTCTTTTCTTCTCTTTTCTTTTCCTGCTCTTTCCTTTCTGTGTTTCTCTTTGTTTCTGACTAACAACTGTATGAGTATGCGTTACTGATCTCCGTCTCTCTCACACCTTTTTTTTTTTGCTGTGTCAGTAATGATGTACCTGCTGAATGGGGCTCTGGGCCTGGAAAAGGATGCGTCGGCCCAGCAGCTCGGCGAAGATGCAGCCCACGGACCAGATGTCGATGGCGTTGGAGTAATGGCGGCTTCCCATGAGGATCTCGGGGGCACGGTAGTACTGCGTCACGACTTCCTGGGTCATGTGACGCGACTCGTCGGGTTCCTCCACACGAGCAAGGCCGAAGTCGCAGATCTGCAGGGAAGAGTCTTTATAGCATATGTGTACAGGATGTAACAAATGTTGCACTATATGTGTTTGTATGTATAGTGTGTGTGTGTGTGTGCATACATATTATATATATATATATATATATATATATATATATATATATATATATATATATATATATATATATATATACACACACACACACACACACACACACACACACAGTATATGTGCTCTAAAAAAGAAATAAATAGAAACCTGTCATTGTTACTCAAAATCCTACAATGAGAAAAAATAAATAAAAAATAGACAATATGGACAATATATAGACACCTGCCCATAATATTTCTATGTGCTTTCTTTTTGAATATTAATTTAAACATCCACGTTTAAGTCCCCATTCTCTATTACAATAAGCTCCACTCTTCTGGAAAGATTCTTCATGTTGAATAGGGTTACAGCTCTATAACAGAAGATCTCCACTCCAACCCATGTAAAGCTCATGGATCTGGCTTTGTGCACAGGAACAGGTTTTAGTCTCCTATTTAAAGTGAAGGGACA
>NC_060895.1:23558902-23603902 GCF_014805685.1 Silurus meridionalis
AGGCTGCAGCTTCTATCCATACAATAAAAACCCACACACAATCACAGCAGTCACCATGCAAACTAATACAAATCTGAACGTGGTCCAAGACAGAGCTTCACCTGTGGTCCCATAAGCCCCGCCCCCAACCAGGAATGACGACGAACGGCAAATTATAATATTAATTATATATAATTAAAACAAAAAAAATACAGCCAACGAGCATCTCGTCCCCATAAATATATATATTTATAAATAATAATAAAATGTGACATGACCCAATAACCCACAAAAGATCAATATATCAATAAAACAAATACATTTAAATAAATAAATAAATATAATTAAATAAAAAGCCAAAACAAACCACGTCACCCAAAAATGTATTGAATATCAGTAGTTAAAAAAAATACAATAAATATCTAAAAAAAAAAAAAATTTTTTGTGCTGCATTTTTTTCCTGTAACAAAGTGAGACGTCTTTTACAGTCTGTGGTCACGTCACCGTACCTGAGAGGCTCAATCTTTATTACACACACTCATACAAGTCCTGATTCTTACAGAAATGTACTGAATAATAGACACTTAAACCGAAAATATATACCCTCACCCCCTCCTATACCCTCACACACACACACACACACACACACACACACACACACACACACAGCTATCTCACAGTGCTTGTTTTGATCGGCGCTCCAACAATACATCATTATAATACAATTCCAGCTGCAGCAACATGCTGACCAACTGCTAACTGCCCTATGGGTGTGTGTGTGTGTGTGTGTGTGTGTGTGTAAGAGAATCTGCTGCTTCTGTGTTTTTATTAATTAAACCCTGCACATCAAGCCGCTCCTCGGCCAACGAGACTCCCGCGTCCGACTCGTACGCATCATCATTAACACACGGCTTCTCTGAATTTGTGCTCCAGCTGTGCGGTCCCTCCGTATTAATGGATGAAAAACACAGCCCCGCTGCCCCGACCATTCCATTTTTATTTTGTGCCAGAAACTAAATATATTTTGCTGGGTGGAAAATTGGGCTTCATGCAAATTTCAGGACGCCTGTTCAGCGATTTTTACAAAACCCCAGGCACTTTTTTATAAATGGCTTCCAGGGGCTGTAATACATAATCCTAGAAAGGGGCTGAACGAGTCGTTTTAGATCGTTAGGAATAATGTGCTATTTATTATACGCTACAATGATCAGGAATTTGTCCAAATTAGGTAAAGATACTGGATAAAATCCTGATGGTCCACTGTGGAGCAGTGCATGCCTTGTCGAATGTCACCACAACCAAGCTTAAGGAACACAAGAAGTCTGGAGAATTGTTGGGAGCTATCAAATTCATGGATAAAAGTTTGCAGACACCTGACCTGTTTTTAATTCCACATTTAGTCCACTATTCCAGGAAGATGTTCCACTGGATTGGGTGGCGATTTATGCGAGATTTCTTGAGCCACAAAGATGTTAGTAAAGTCAGGTATTGATGTAGGTGTGGTGATTAGCTCTGGGGTGCAGTCAGTCTTTACATTCATCTCCTCTACTGCAGGAGATCTTCCACTCCATCCCATGGAAAGCTTATCTTTATGAAACTGGCTTTGTGCACAGGAGCACTTGTCATGCGGAAACTAGTTCAAGTGAAGGAAAAATGATATACAATTGAGAACCACATATGGTGGAAAAGTCAGGTGTCCCAATACTTTTGTCCAAATAATGCACATATTAATGAAAAGACATGAAAGTTGTTGAAGTCTCCACTGTCTCCAGAGCAAATTGAGTGGGAGAACTTGCAAAATAGCAGGGTGTTCAAATACTTATTTTCCTCACTGTATATATAGTATATACATATATATATATAGTATATATACATTTTGTATATTTATGCCTATTTTACCCCCTTAACCACCCGACCCTCTGACCCCAATCCCTCCATCTAAGAAAAGTTCATCATTTAGACATCGATTTGCATAGACTTCACGCCTACATTAAGGAAATCCTGATGCAGAAGCACAACAATTTTAGATCGAAGCTCGTGCACATGTTTTACAGACAAACACCGATGCACCAATACGAGGCGCCTCAGTCTGTCAGCACGCGACAGCAGTCTGCATGCACCGTGCAAATTCTCACACCTTTAGCATACTCGGCAAGTAAATAGTGCTCTTACAGCAGAGGCCCATGATCTAATGCTGAGACTAACAACTATAGAAACACTTCAGCGATGTTCAATTTCTACACCAGCGCCGAGGCCCGACCTCGATATGATAATGGAATTAAAGTAAGATCGTTGGTCTGTATCCAGAGCAGTCTCCTGGTCAGATTTCCCAGATTCTACATGTACACAACACGTCTGTTTGCTTTCTTTTTTCCTTCCAGAGTGCATCCTGGTCGTAGTAAATGAGAACGCGAGCCAACTAAAGTGGCAAAATTCAAGGACTTTTCAATACACGAGACTTTCCATTGGAATTTACGAGAATAAATTGGAATGAATCGGAATTTACAAAGTTACAGGTTAGCGGATAACAGGGAAGATAAATGTAGAAACGTTTAACTTACATGATAATACTGGTTAAAACAAGCAGATTTATTGCAATTTCAAGTGAATTTCTGTCTGCACATTCATCAGTCACATGCATGCCGAAATCCTGCAAAATAATGTCAAAAAATGTCCATTTGGTTAATATTTATGTAAATTACATAAAAATATTACATAAAACGTCTTTATGCTGTGTGTAAGATGCTGTGCAGCAGAATTGTACCAACAATTAAATCTTCTTTTATTAAATCGGGAACAGTTTGCAATCACGTTGTTTGTTTGTATGTGTATATGTTTGTATGTGATACAGTTTATATAAAATCTCCCTAATTTATTTGATCTTTTTTAAGTAATTACCATAAATTCCCAAAATATTCCTGGTAAATTTTCAACTTGGAATATGTCCGGAATATGTTTCTGGAAATTTCCCACCCCTTTGCAACACCCCCTAAAATCCAACACACTACTGGTGGAAAGATTCATTGAATCGTTCATCGAAATGAACAAATCTTTTTTTGAGTCATTTTGTTTTTTTGATAAGAAATCAAATAAAATGTTACATCATCAATAAGCAGATCCCCAACATACAACTCTACACACGCCAACTCTACACACGCCAACTCTGACTCCAGTTTGAATCATTTTTATATGTATGTATAACTGCATAGCGTATAAAGGAGTCGCGTGACAAAAGAACGAACGACTCGTGACCAGAGCACTCGTGAGATGAACGACTCGTTTCGGTTTCCTATATAATGCACGGCATAGCGTCTGTGGGAGTCACGTGATAAAATAAATGAAACCGGACCACATCATCTCTCACCTGCGTTATGGTCTCCTATTGAGGTTTTGGGAAAGAACCACATACGGCTGGAAAAGTGAGGTGTTGCGATACTTTTGTCTTTATAGTGTATGTAATGACTGCACACACCTGCACAATCTGCCATTCACATTGTTGTTGTTTTTTTGTCTTTCATCTTTAATTTGAAACTAATTGCTCAAGCAGTCTTCCACTTTCCACATACTTTTATCCATAATTGTAATCAATTCTATTTTCTACCAAACAATGTCAGGATAATTGTGGACCATGAGAAAGAAAGAAAAATATATGAGCAGTCCGTGACATTGACAGTGATGTGTCGTTTAATGTCTCCATTTATAACAGCATTTACAACACATCAAATAGCTCAGGTTTACACACAACACAGTCTCTGAAGCTCATGAGAAGACTAATGCAGGTGATAGATGTGGTCCAGTAAAACTCTAAAGTAAAACTCCCAAATCTCAAACCCAGGTCTTGCTTGATTATTGCAATTAACTAAACAAATTTAAAAAGGCTCTTCCATCCAATTACCAGAAGACACAACGTTTTCTTGTGACATCTATATAAAACCCTTGACCTTTAGAGATAAACCTCAGGCTTTTATTGTATTTCGATACAACATACAATATTATCTTTATTCCTTTGTTTATTCTTACATTTTCTTATTGTTGCTGGTCTCAGAGCTACCTAACAAATTTCAGTGTGTCATTATAATGACAAAGTCTCTAAGTGTATATATGGAACAACATAATGCAATTCTTGACTTTTCCAGCAAAATGTTGTAGGCACACAATTGTATAGGATGTCTATATGTCTATGCCAGCTCAATGAAGATATGCTTTACAGGGTTTAGAGTGGAGGATCTCCTGCTGTGGAGCTCTGCCCCTACTGAAAAACTATAGGATAAACTAAAACCCCAGAGCTTCTCACCTCACCTACATTAGTACCTGCTTGACTAACACATTTGTGAATAAATGAATCTTAAACAATTCTCCACAAAATCTAGTAAAACATCTTCCCAGAAGAGTGAAGTTTATTATAAACAGCAAAAGGGCACTAAATGTGGAATAGAATAGGAATTGTATGTTTGGATGTTCTTGCATCCATATGTTCTATGATTGACCTGAATTCCTAATCCCAACATATCTATAACCCGAATTTCTACCGTTTGACTTTTCACAACCACATGAATATAAAGTGCTGAAATTTTCGAAAACTTCTTTTGTAACGGCTGAATTTTTATTGATTTATTTATTCACCCTGCTGTTTTCAATAGCCTTATTAACCATACTAATTTTTTTTCAACCTGAACCAACTTAACTTTTTTTTGCTTTTGCTTTTACTTTATATTATACATTACACAGTAAAAAAAAAAAAAAAAAAAAAAAATTCATACACCACATACCTTTTTCAAACCTGAAAATATTAACCCTAAAAAAAAAAAGCTAACTGCGTACTGAATTTTTACTTGGAATTTATTGAACCTGTTGTCATTAACGGCCAGGATTTATTCATTTATTCAAATGATTTTACTCATTTTTTTAATTTCTTAAATTTTTTTTTAAAAGGATCCTATTATACAATGCAACTCTTATTATATAGGCAAAAAATAATAATATGGACAGAACATAGACTTATTAAGCTGAATGTATAGAAATCTGAATTTATTACATCAAATTGTTTTTCACTCACCAAATGTATTATTAGAATTATTATTATAATTCTAGTACTTGAATTTATTGACATTTACTACCTGCATTTATTCAACCTGAGGATTCGGCTAACCTCATATTGATCTTTCTCTAGTCCTAAATGATTAAAGTGACATTTATCATCAGAATTTTTTTACCTGGTCATTTTTTTTTTTCTTAACAATGTAATAAACAATTCAAGATCTTCCACCAGCATTTTCAATCCAATATTCTCTACCAAATCAATTCAACATATTATATTTGTCTACTCAAGTGATTCTGGGATGTGTAATTCAACGCCACAGCAGGATGCAGCTGTGTGCTCCAGAGCCTTGACAGACTGAAAGCTCGTGCTACCGTCACAGCTAATAATAGCATCAGATTGCATCAGCTTCTGTCTGATTTTTGCCGTCTGTGTGCACGGAGTCAGTGGACGAAAGAGGGCCGACGGCTTGCTGATAAAAATCCACAGAAATGAGGACCTCTGTAAAAGAGCTGATTGTTACACTGGATCTGGGGCTAAACGTAAATGAGGAGTTACTAAAGGGGACCAAGGACAGGTGTGTGTTTGTGGTGGTGCAGGGAAGTTTGGTATACAAAATATATAAAGAATTGATGTTTGACCTTGTAGAGACATCTGCCTTTTATTCAAAAAATGCTTTTTTTAATAACATGAATAATTAATTATTTGTTTAATTAATTATTAATGTGTATAATAGTATTAATTGTATTAATAGTATAAATCAATAGTATTAATTAGTACCAATATGTTTTTCCGCCCGATGTAATTACAAGAACGGCCTCTAGAGGCGTCTCATTGACACCAATGTTTGTTTTTACACGCGAGACTGCGCGCTGCATGGAGAGCGCTATATTACAGTTATCATTCATTAATTATATAATTTTATTAACGGATATATTCGTATATATTTTAATTGAGCACATGATTCAGTACTTTTTTTGTAATAAAGTTCAGTACTATTTTACATGGAATGTTTTTTTTTTTTTATCCAATATCCATTTCAAAAACTATTTTTTGATCAATCGGTTATCCGCAAATATGCTCCAAACTAGCTTTCGGTAAAATCCACCATCAGGAGATCGTTAATTAATCATTAATTAGCTAGAGTAACAGTTATATCAGTGATGGATTCTCATAATATGTTTGCTTTCTTTTGAGGACTGAGGTCAAGCTCAATATTAGGTTGATGTGTAGCATTAATTCGCTACAGAAATTATAATATCAGCTGAAGGTCCTCATAAACAACTCACCCAACACACAAACATATAATACATCTATACTTAAATAGATATGTAGACTAAAGATTTAGGACCCTGACCATAAGATTGGTTTGTGCTTCTTTTTGAACTTCCCATTCCATATTTAGTCCCTGTTATAATATTCTCCACTCTTCTGGGAAGATGTTTCACTAATCTTTGTGGCGATTTGTGTGAGAAACATTTAGCCACAAGAGTGTTAGGTACAGGTTTATGTAAACTCAGGAGGCCTGGGGTGAGTCAGCATTCATATTCGTCCTCAATAGAGTTTGAGCTCTATAGCAGAAGATTTCTACTACATCTTCTACTTTTCTGTCTATGTATAAGAATGCGTGTCAGTTATTACCTTGAGAGGACATTTTATATTATAGATTTGACTTTGTGGGGACTCCCTCCTCCAACGCCCTCCAAAAATTAGCTTTTTTTGCTGCTAGATACTGAGGTTAGGGTCAGGTGTGGGCAATATTGTTAATTAGCAACAGTGTCAGTGGAAGGTGTGTGTGTGTGTGTGTGTGTGTGTGTGTGTGTGTGTGTGTGTGTGTGTGTGCACGTGTTGACTCAAGCGTCCTTTGTTTCAGGAAAGAAGAACAAGCCTGAGCTCCAATGGGGGAGGATGTAAATATCTCATCCCCAAAGACCTCCACACACACGCAAACAGAGTGCACAAGCGCCACACACACACACACACACACACACACACACACACACACACACACACACACACACACACTCTCTCTCTCACCCATGAAACACTCAAACAGGTTGAACACCTCCTACAGAAAAAGTCGAGCGAAGCGTCTGTTCTGAGAAACGCACGCATTTGGACTGGAACGCACCCATCCGGGTTAATAAAGCAAAATAAAGAAATATAACACACAAGTGGAGCACGAACACACACAAACACAATCACACCCATATGGCGAGGGAAAACAAAAAGCTGATACAAGACTTAATGATCTCCTGGAAAGGGCAAAGCCAGGAAGAAAGAATTTGTTCTGGTACAGGAAGGAAATCTGTAGCGATTAAACAGAAGCATCCATCATTTGGGCTAAACGCAATCAGCGGAGCGGCGTACGAGCCCGGCTGAGCAATCATTACAACAAAAACACTAAATGGAGCAACGCTCTCGTCATTCGTCCAGGAAAAAAAAAACAGAAAGAAAAGAAAAATAAAGCAATCGCTCAGACGGAGTAAGAAATAGAGCGGTGTTCAGCAGCAGCCATAATTAGACTGGAACAAGAACGAGGTCTGAAGCAGCATAACTCCGTTCTTCACATCCTTACTGTCTGATACGACTGTGTTCTATACAGTTTGTGTGTGTGTGTGTGTGTGTGTGTGTGTGTGTGTGTGTGTGTGTGTGTGTGTTTTGTGGGGGTGGTTAGTTTGTCTTTAGTAAGTACCTTTACATAACTTCTACCTATTCTACCTCAGTCCCACCGAGACAAGCGTCCTGATTAACAAAACAATTACTAAGAGCTAAAAAGGAAGAAATATTTAAAAAATGTGCTTTGAACAAAGCTATGAAAGAGTGCAATTAGAAGTTTAAGTGTTTTCTGAGGAGCTGTACGTGAGAAAGATCACCATGCAGAAATGCCGGAATGTACAGTGATCTTCTTAGCACTGATCTTTCTACAGCGCATGAGCTTGAGCTCAAAACACAGTTTTTGTGTAAACACCAGGCTGTTTTTTTTTCCTCACTGGACAGAACCAGAATTCTCCTTCATTCTTTTGAAAGCTCAGAGAGAAAGACAAGTCGTCTGTGTGTAAAAATATTATCTAAAAGGATGAAAGAGTGGGAGCGAAGTGTCATTTCGTCATTCACTGACACGCCCGATTAAAACAGATGGATAAATGAAGTCCTGTGCTGGAAAGGAGGTGAGAACAGAGGGAGCAAAAACCGGGGAAAATACTCAAACATTTCAACAAAAAGAACTAAAAAAGAAAGCATTAAAAGAAGAAAATACATCGACAGAAAGAGAAAAAGAGAGAGGAAAAAAAAGGAAAATAGAAATAAAGAGAAAAAGTAAGAAAAGAAAAGTCTCGGCTCTTACTGAACAGCACACAGGAAATACTTTGTTCACTCTGTTTAGGATACATTTCCTCAAAGTAGTCAATGTGAGGAGGCTGCAGGATGTCCAGCGCTGACAGGACCTGAAAAAGAGAGAGAGAGAGAGAGAGAGAGAGAGAGCGCTCAGAGTCAATAGCAACGACACAGACACTAACCTTCACATAACATCAGCCTGGTCGAGATCATACGCACTTAACTAACAGCAGCCAAGATAAAAGAGAGAGAGAGAGAGAGAGAGAGAGAGAGAGAGAGAGAGAGAGAGAGAGAGAGGGAGAACAAACGAACGAACACGAGATTCCAAAAAATTACAGTCAGACAGACCAAAAGAGACAAAGACAGAAAAGAGACAGAAAGAGACAGACAGAAAAAGACAGACAGAGACAGGCAAAAGAGACAGAATGACAGACAGAGAAAACAGAGACAGACAGACCGACCAAGAGAAAGAAATATAGAGAGAGAAAGAAACAAAGACCGACTGATACAGACAGAAAGAGACAGATGGACAGAGAGACAGACAGCGAGAAAGACAGACAAAGACAGACTGAGACAGACAGAAAGAGACAGATGGACAGAGAGACAGAGAGACAGACAGAGAGAAAGACAGAGACAGATAGAGAGAAAGGCAGACAAAGACAGACTGAAACAAACAGAGAGAGATAGATAGACAGAAAGACAGACAGAGGCAGACAGAGAGAAAGACACACAGAGAGAACAACAAACAAACAGACAGAAAGACAGACAGAGAGAATCAGGTGTGAGGGAACTCACGTTGTCGTGCTTGAAGAAGCAGAGCATTTTCAGCTCGCGGAAGACCCTCTTACAGGAGACGAGGTTCTGGAAGACGTTGGGCATCTTTTTGAGGGCCACACGTTTACCATCGCGGGGGTCAGTCACAGACCTGGGGGCGAACAGAAAAAGAGCATGATGAGAACCTGAGAAAAGATGAAAGGCAGTTGTTCACGAGTAAAAGGAGAGTGATGAGGCTCTTCGTCTCTGCAGCGAGCTCAGACACACTGCTGCTGCTGAGTGCTAAAAAACAGATTCATCATCGCTCTGCTCCACTCACAGCGCTGACAAGGAACTGAAAGGTCAGCACACATGAGACTTCAACATCGTCCAATTCTAAGAGCTGGAGAATTTTTTTTCAATCCTCCTTTCATTTCCGTAGCCTGCGTGTAAGCAGCGATCTGCAGAGTCCAAATACTTCAAATAAAAGCCAAAAAACACACGACAGGCAGCAGATGATCTTGTTTAAACTAAAGACGCTTCACACCAGTCACACGGGAAAAAAATCCCAACAGACGCTACTTTCTAACAATCAGGACACGACGGCATGCCGTCAGAAACCCTCAGAAGGCTCATTTTTGGAGCTGGTGGAGTCACGTCTCTGCGCACATCATCACAGGAAAACTCACAAGTTTCAAACAATCCTGAGATTCCTTCCTGCTCTTATGCTGAGGCACCAGCTGAGAGCCGTGCTGAGCACTGGAGATCTGCGTCCAACGAAATTCATCACAACCAACAGCCAGCAACAGCCAGCAGTGTACTGTGTACCATCTTTGTGCCAGCTGTGTACCGAATATGCTGAGGCACCAGCTGAGAGCCGTGCTGAGCACTGGAGATCTGCGTCCAACGAGATTCATCACAACCAACAGCCAGCAACAGCCAGCAGTGTACTGTGTACCATCTTTGTGCCAGCTGTGTACCGAATCCGCACTAACTATCAGCTCTGTGCCAGCTGTGTACTATCTATCAGCTCCGTGCCA
Source organism: Silurus meridionalis (assembly GCF_014805685.1). Classification (NCBI taxonomy): domain Eukaryota; kingdom Metazoa; phylum Chordata; class Actinopteri; order Siluriformes; family Siluridae; genus Silurus; species Silurus meridionalis. The sequence continues at coordinate 23,569,049 of NC_060895.1, forward strand.
GCTGTGCACTAACTATCAGCTCCGTGCCAGCTGTGCACTAACTCTCAGCTCCGTGCCAGCTGTGCACTAACTCTCAGCTCCGTGCCAGCTGTGCACTAACTATCAGCTCTGTGCCAGCTGTGCACTAACTATCAGCTCTGTGCCAGCTGTTACTGTGTACTAACCATCAGCTCTGTGCCAGATGTGTACTAACTCTCAGCTCTGTGCCAGCTGTGCACTAACTCTCAGCTCTGTGCCAGCTGTGCACTAACAATCAGCTCTGTACCAGCTGTGCACTAACCATCAGCTTTGTGCCAGATGTTACTGTGTACTAACCATCAGCTTTGTGCCAGATGTGTACTAACGATCAGCTCTGTGCCAGATGTGTACTAACAATCAGCTCTGTGCCAGATGTGTACTAACAATCAGCTCTGTGCCAGATGTGTACTAACGATCAGCTCTGTGCCAGATGTGTACTAACTATCAGCTCTGTGCCAGATGTGTACTAACTATCAGCTCTGTGCCAGATGTGTACTAACAATCAGCTCTGTGCCAGATGTGTACTAACTATTAGCTCTGTGCCAGATGTGTACTAACTATTAGCTCTGTGCCAGCTGTGTACATACTGTGTACCAGCTCAGTGCCAACTATGTAGCAGCTTTATAAACTTTGTACCAGCTGTGTGCCAACTACGTACCAGTTCTGCGACCAAACTGTGTGTTTAATGTGGAGCAACTCTTTACAGGCCCTGTTAAATACAATGCAAAAGTATTCAACAGATTTTTTTCCCCTGAATAACAAGTATGCATAAGTATTCACCCCCTCCTCAAAGCTCTGTGTGAAACATCGTCTGAACGAGGACACATCTGACTTATAACTGACTTTCACCTGTGATTTAATAAAACAGATCCCATTTTTGGAACAAACGCCTCCTCTGATAAACCACTGGTCATTCCAACACTGGACATGGAGCAATGATTTTGACAGAAGCAGGATTGTAAGAAAGTGTTAGATGAGCTAAACAGAATTTCCTAACACAGAAACAGTGTGTGAAATGATATCTAAGGCATCCCAGAGGGCACTGCTGGATCAATAGTGAGAAATGGAAGCTGTATCACTGGATGCAAGAACCACACTCCAGAGAACAGAGCCTGACAGAGGAGATTTCCAAGGACTTTATGAAAGTGTGAGGAGAAACAATTGGTTGCTCGAGAAGAGTCACTGAGTGATGAAACAAAGGGAGATATTTGTTTTGGAAACAACAAAGCATGCATAAGTTCATACCTCAAACAACACAATCCCTTGAGTAAAACATGGTGGTGGGTGCATCGTGGTTTGTTCAAACGGAAAAGCCATTAGAAGGCATCCAAGCAGACGTTGCTGGATCAATAGTGAGGTACTGGAAACTCAGTGAGGCCAAGAGTCTCTCTGAAGAAGCTCCAGAGTACAACGGCTGGAAGTAGAGTAAAGGTACAAAACGTGAAGGGGATATCACGAGATCACAAAAAAACCCAGCGAAACTCAGTGTGACTTCTTGTAAAAGGAGCGAGGAACCCGAGGAAGGTGAGTGGTAAGGCTCAGACACCTGAGGGGACTTTTAGATGATGATTGTCCTGTGTTTCAGAGAGTAGGGGCAATTAAACATGACAGAAAAGCTCCAGGAGAAATAGTGTTTGCCCCTCATTTCTGAACAAATAACCTCTCCACCTTCAGTGTTTTGAGAGCTTGTTGGTCCATGGTGTGTCTGAGAAGTGATCATGAAGACCACCTTAGAAATAGGATGCTAAAGATGTTATAGATAAAAGTAAAAAAAATTCCCGTCTCAGGAACTAGGTGTGAAATTACACTGACCATGGAAAGCATATTTTCATGGAGCTCTATAGCAGGAAATCTTCCACTTTAAGCCATGGAAAGCATATCTTTAAGGATCTCCATAGCAGAATATTTTCAATCCAGCCCATGGAAAGCATATCTTCATGCACAGGGTTTGCATTGTCATGCTGGAAGAGGTTTGGGTCTTCTAGTTTAAACGAAAAGGAAATTTCATGCTACAGCATCCAAAGACGTCCTACACAACTGTGTGCCTCCAACAATTTGAGGACGAAAAAATTAGTTAAAAAAAAAATTATATAAAAAATGCAAAAATAAATCTAATAATGCAAAATCTAAAACTAATAGAATACAAACACACACAAAAACAAAAAGAGAGAGAAAAAGAAATACCAAATATAAAACAGAACAAAAACAAAAAAACACAAAAGTATAATAAAATATTTAACTAAAAAAAACAAATAGTCAAATAAACTTTTTTCTAATTTTGTAATATATAATTTTTCTTTTACAGCAAATAGGTGTCTAAAAGTGTAGAATATTTCTACATAATCTCTTTCTATGAGTTTGAATTACAAAAAAAAAAAAAAAAATGAAATCACAATATAAAAAAAAAAAAAAAATGTAAATTAAAATAATTGCTGATCGCTTGCACCCTTTTACTCTGCAACCTCTTGACTGGCTACTTCCTGTGTACCGTGCTGAAAGATCTCAAAAACACCTGTGAAGGAACAGGTGTGAATCCTGATTCACGAGAAGGTGATTGTGAGCTATGCATTCAATCCACTGACAACACTTCATTAATACCTGAACATCTCGAGAGGTTTCACCAGGCCAGACCCTGGTGGATTGTGATGATCTGGATTAGACCACATGGAGGAGGATAAGAAGGAAGAGATCGAGAGACGAGGAGAAAGCAGATGTCCACAATATCGTCTCCGTGAGCCAGTGCGAGGGAGGAAGGGAGTGGATGCCCGGGATAATTAAACTCTTTAAAGCAGCAACGTAAGCAGAATATTGAGAACTCGATAGCTAAGTGACAAGGGTTTTCCTCAGAGTCTTCCCTCAAAACCATGTTGAAAACATCACACTCGATGGCTCGCTCTTTTTCTTTCTCGGAGATCTACTGCTGTACAAGCTCGAAATGAGAGCTCAAGGACCCAGGTATTGTAAAAACACCAGCTTTGAGTCAGAAAGCAGACCGGGGAAAGCTAATGCGCTTCGGAGTGAAACGCCAGGTCGCGTGAATCATACCTCACCGAGCCTTTTACATCAGAGCGGAAAAATAAATGCAATTTTAATTCAATTCAAACAGTAAAAGGATAAAAATCTGACACAAATGCAGCTTGATGGATATTTATAACCAACACGCTGCATACGACGAGGTATCAAAAAGTTTAGAGACTGGCTTTGTTTGCAAGGAAATTTATCCACGTTTCCACCTTTACCTTCAAAACCACAATACAGCGCCCCCAGTGTTCCTGCCACTTATGGAACGTGTTCTGGAAGTGTTTGTTTGAAGCCTCATCTTCAAGTCCGCAAAAGCCAAATCTGGCAAGTAGGGTGGGTGTGGAAGTGGGATCGTGTTGTTTCTGTTGTGGTTCTGTTGTGGTTCTTCTCCAAACTTTTACCACAAAGCTGGAGGCACTCAATCATCTTTAGATTCAGGTCTTTAGATGCTCTATAATAAAATTTAGCATTCACTTAGACTTGGAAACCCAAACCCAAGTCAGCTCCTCGAAGACCTGCATTACATGCTTTGGAGAGGAAGATCTTGCTGCTATAGAGCTTTGATCTCATCCCTACTGAACACCTTTGAGAAGAATGTGAACGCTGACTGCACCCCAGGTCTCCTCTCCTACATCAGTAACTGCCTTTCAAAACACCCCTTGTGGCTGATGAGCACAAATATCTATAATAACACAACAAAATCTATTGGAACATCTTCCCAGAAGAGTGGAGGAAATTATAAGAGTAAATTGGGATTAAATGTGGAAGCAATGCTCCAAAATCACATAGTACTTTTCACCAGGTGACCCAATACTTTTGGAAATAGAGTGTATGTGTGGCTTAACGTGTAAATTAAACATTACGCAGAGCTCGTAAAACCAATCTTCACCGACCGGCACATTCTTCTCACCACCGCTGAAGTCGAGTCGACGAGACACAAAGCTGCTGGAGGTTGCTGCTAGATCTGGTGCTAAAGAAAGCAGAAGAGTGTTGGAGGTGTCTTGGCTCGCTCTGCATTTTATGCCACTGGCTTGCAACACACTGACTCACACCTTGCTGTGAGGAACAGAAGAGAAGAAAACTTTCTCCTCCGCAGCTCAGGAAGCTCATAGTGTAGGACGGTGGTGTGCGAACGAGCAGGAGATAACGCAAATCCTCGGGTTCTCCTGTCATGGCTCGGTGTGTTCTCAGGAGACGGCCTCACAGAGATGTTCCTGGCTAAATCCGTAACCAGCATCGCAGCCAGACTGTCCAGACCCTATTCCCACCCCCCCAAAAAAATCCGGTAGGTTTTGCTACACGCTGATTAAAAAGTGTGCTTAGCATCTTTGCTCATCCTGCGATGGAGCGTCTCACTCCAGGCTCTCACAAACGTCACGAGCAGTCGGTTTTGCTCCTCTCATTAATATTTCACCGTCTATTATTGATACCGAGAGACAAAAGCCTGCGATGGCCCTATTTTTAGAAGGAAGCCAATGTAGCGTTTAGGGTTTTTAAAGAAAGCAATTTATGAGCCAAGAAACGAAAATGAAGGAATGAAAGGTCACTTCACAGTGTTATTTATTGATAGAGCTGCTTTGAGGTGAAAGTCCAGCTCTGGCGTGAGAGCTGGACATTGTAGGGCTGTTTAGCGGCAAAGGTCTGCCGATACGATACAGGGGTTGTGATACGATATGTTGCATTACTGTAAGCGAGGTGACATATTGGGATATTTCTTATTTTAGGAATAGGATATAATTTTAGTTGAAAAACATTAGGATACATACATTGTATGCAAACTATAAAAAAAAAAAAAAAACATTGTATGCATTTGAATTAATTACCTAATATAAAGTGGAATTAATTAATATAAAGTATTATTAGTATTACCATTAGCATTAGGCTAGTAGTAGATAACTAGCGCTTGCCATCTAAAAGCTACAATTGCAGGGAGGCAAGAAATTAACGAGTTAGAAATTCTATTGTTTCTTTTATAAAAGGTAGAGAATGCAGTCAGGCAAGGAAAGACGGGCGTGTCCTGCCCTCGCACATGCAGTACGCTCTAAATTTAGCTTTGTGTATTTAATAACAGTCTTAAAGCCAATAAATTAAGCTTTGTCTTGTTATAAGTGCAACCACGATCAGCACACGTTGTTGAGATTTCGAACGCCATCTTACCATTTTCCCCACTAAAAAACAAAACGTATCACCAGTCAACGCTGCGACTACTTCTGGCGGAAGTTCTACCCATTAACGTTTTTACAGCAGCGCCCCCTAGGAAACAGGTAGGTATTAACACTAACATTAGAAGCATGCTCTTATGCTTGTACTTCTTCTCACTGTTTTAACTTAGAGATAAGAAGACTGATTATCTATCTATCAATCTATCTGTCTGTCTGTCTCTGTCTGTCTGTCTGACTATCCATCTATCTATCTCTGTCTATCTATCTAACTATCCCTCTATCTGACTATCTATCTGACTATCCCTCTATCTATCTATCTGTCTGAGTGTCTATCTATCTATCTGTCTGAGTGTCTATCTATCTATCTATCTGTCTGAGTGTCTATCTATCTATCTATCTGTCTGAGTGTCTATCTATCTATCTATCTATCTATCTATCTATCTATCTATCTATCTATCTATCTATCAAGCCCCGGTATCGCCAAGCTGCCACTCTTGGGCCCTTGAGCAAGGCCCCTAACCCTCCAGGGGCGCCGTATCATGGCCGACCCTGCGCTCTGACCTCTATCTATCCATCCATCCATCCATCCATCCATCCATCCATCCGTACAAACAACTGCCATGAATCTTATGATTTTTTTTCGATAGTGGTTTTTTTGAGAAGCGATACAGCATCGCCAAAAACAAACAAAAAAACCTTCGATACTCAAGCATATCAATATTTTCTTACATCTGTAGTACAACGTCGATCAAACCGAAACATCCCCAGCCTTCGATGTAGGACACACACCCCTGGATGTATATCTATATCGGATTACAGAGTGTTAACCTGAGCGAGGCAGGTAGGAAGCCTAATGACTGCTTGATGACTACACACTCCTTGGCTGTGCATGGCTATGGTTAACCTGGTTACCACGGAAACAGCTCACAGTGGCAAGAAAAAGCTCGTTTACAGGCATTACAGTGGATCAAATTATTTCACAAATCGCAGCAAGACACTTGGATTTCCACATGTGAACAAAATGAGATTTGTTAGATTCGAATATTATTCTAGCAGGTCAGGAGGTGAGAAGGAATCACCCTGCAGATTTAATAGGGGAAAAAACAAAAACAAAAACAAAACAAAAACCTTAGAAATTGTACTTGTAACCTTTAATGGTTATAATGGGAATAGTTTTGGTTTGAATGGAAAGTGTAATGGTGTGGAGGTCCCTAGTAGTAGTCTTTTGACTTCTAATAATAAATAATGAAGTAATAATGAATGAGTAGAAGAAGTAGCAGAAAATTACATAAGTGGGGAAAAAAAACAGGCCGATTCGATTCACATCTCACATAGCCAACGATACGATAAAACGATTAAGATACATATGAAGCAGCTACCGATGCGATACGATACAATTTAACAGGTACATTTAAATATGGTACTGATTTTACTTACACTATTATTTTTTTTGGTTCAGACAGACAGCAAATCATAATTTTTTCTTAAGTGCCTTCACAAACACAAACAGGCCTTTGTAGTGTCAAAAATAAAAATAAAAAAAAAGAACAAATATGAAATAAAGCCAGACGTTCTTTTCCTGCTGTGTCTGCAGGTAGACGCAGCTCTACCTCTGCCAGGTTAATCTGTATTCTATGCGACTCTCAAGACACGCCTCGGTCTCTGTAGCTTTGCGATACATCGTATTCACGTAGCAGTGGCGAGAAACAATTTAGCGAGGAGAATTGACCAATCTACATTTAAAAAATCAAATTATTTGTCACTTTCTAAATAATAAAAGCGCATATACTAACTTTATATAAAAATTAAAAAAAAATTTATAAAAAAAAAAAACGATGCATTGCGATGGCACACTTTATCGTTATCCTTTATCCCGATGCGGAAAAACAACAAACTCATTACTTTGTGAGTGAATTTTGTTCGCATTTCAGATATTACCCAGGTATGACAGTTCACACGGTGCAGTCCGAGGTTAAATCTAATGACGCCCGGTGTGTGCTGTGCTTCAGCCTGTCACAGGGGATGAAAAAGAGAATTAGAGAGAATCCAGCTCTTTGATAGAGAGGCACAGGAGAACACAGTGGCTGCAGTGTTTCTGGCTCCTCGTTCCCATTCACTTTGATTTGCCTAATTAACCCAGACCCGACTCTGCTCCCATCGCTGCTTAGCATCCGAGCCAAGTTTAAACACACGCTCACGTCCGGGCAGCGAATGCGCCTCGTTTGACCACATGAAACTGGGGTTTAAAACGGGGTAAATCAGACGCCTCACTCATCATTAACTCGGACCCGGTTAAAATCGTCCCGGCTGGGTTACAACCGTCCTCTGGATGATGACGGGCGTGTTTGGATTAGCGAGGCGCGGATTAGCATACGCCTGCATAATGAATCGTAAAGGCAGATCGTCTCGTGGTAAGATCTGGAGTCCCCTCACGTCTCGCCTGACACACTTTGAAGAAGGCTTTGAACAAGGAGCCAGTGTGAGATGCCTCGGCACGTCACGGAGATACATGAACAGCAGCAAGACAGCTCGAAACCTTCTACAGAGCAAGTGTGAAGAACTAAATTTATTCATATTTCAGATTTGCCCTCCATCAATTAGCGAGAGGTGCAAGATTCTTGGTGGATCACTGCGTTTGTAAAAAAAAAAATAATAATATACGTGTCATATTAGCATTTCTTCAATACACAGCATGAGACTGAACACCATCCAGGAGCTAGAGGTCCAACGATATGGGTTTTTTCTCTGGCTGATGCAGATATTTAAAAATCGGGGACATATGATGCAAACATTTTTGCTTTATATATTCACAGTTCTAGCTCCTCCTATTTTCCCTGTTTGAATGATGAATACAGACTACTGCCACCTGCTGGTATGGGGGAGTTTTGTTCTCTCACACCACATCTAAACACTTAATAACTTGACAGCTGCCCTCTTCCACATACTCAAATGCATACAAGTATTATGGGATATACACGATTTAGACAACAGTAAGTGGACACCTGAGCATTAAATTGGTGCGTGTTGTTCACTAGATTAGCCAAAACATTGTTATTGAAGACAGGTATTGATGTATGTGAGGTGAGGTGAGGTGAGGAGGCCTGGGGTGCAGTCAGGGTTCCAGTTCATCTCAAAGGTGTTCAATAAGTTTTGGAGCTCTAAAGCAGGAGATCTTCCTCTTCAACTCACTGTACAACGTCCCTTCTCAGATCTAATCGGTCCATAAGGCAGTATATACAGAGATAAATATGGAGACCGACGCACAGTATAACCCAAATGCTTAGTGTTTAGAGTCTGTTGCAGAGGTGGTTAAGGCCCTCAACTATGGATCTGAAGGTCAAGTTCAAATCCCAGCACCACCAAGCTGCCACTGTGGGGGCCCCTAAGCAAACACTCTGGATGAAGGTGTCTGCTAAATGCTATAAATGTAGCCCACCCTTCGTGCCAAAAGAGGAAAAGAGTATAATAAACAGATACAGTGAATCTTTAATACTGCATCTATTATTATTATTATGATAATCATTGCTATGCAGACTGAAGTGAAGGTACTGCTCCCAGATGTGGCATAGGTACGCAGAGGAAGTCACGGGATCCATCCCACAATCCTCAGCCCTCAATAACAAGTCTCGCAGAACAAACCCGAAGGCCTTCAGAAATCATTTACAAGGTGACTGCAGATTTGGGTCGTTGACCTAGTTATGTGGAAAATGACACGTGGTGCATTTGACACAAACATGCCCTCAGCGCTTAATTTTAAATAAGGGGGGGGGGGAGTGTGTGTGTGTGTGTGTGTGTGTGTGTGTGTGTGTGTGTGTGTGTGTGTGAGAGATCGGGGGGCTGGTGTGTAAACTTCACCTCATAAAATAGGGAAAAAAGAACTACATTATTCACAAGGGAACGTCGTTGGGGAAGATTTCGGCTCTGCGATGTCCCTTCTCAGGTCTAATCTGTCCATAAAGCAGATTATATGGAGATAAATATAGCGACTGACGCACAGTATAACCCAAATGCTGAGTGTTGTCCCAGTCATAGACCTTACAGTAACTCGAGATCCTCGTCATATCATAAAAATTATGCGATAAAAAAAAATATATATATTTATATTATATATATATATATATATATATATATATATATATATATATATATATATATATATATATATATATATATACACACATATATATATATATATATATATACACATACATATATACATACATACATACATATATATATATATACACATACATATATACATACATACATACATATATATACACATACATACATAGGTTTAGGTTCTTCAAAGTAGGCATCAAGAGAATTGGCATTCTCTTGATGCCTACTTTGAAGAACCTAGAATATGACATATTTTCAGTTGTTTCACACTTTTTGTTATGTATATAATTCCATATAATTCCACATGTGTTAATTCATAGTTTTGATGCCTTCAGTGTGAATCTACAATTTTCATAGTCATGAAAATAAAGAAAACTCTTTGAATGAGAAGGTGTGTCCCAACTTTTGGTCTGTACTATATATATATATATATATATATATATATATATATATATATATATATATATATATAGATAGATAGATAGATAGATAGATAGATAGATAGATAGATAGATAGATAGATAGATAGATAGATAGATAGATAGATAGATAGATAGATAGATAGATAGATAGATAGATAGATAGATAGATAGATAGATAGATAGATAGATACCGTATTTTCCGGACTATAAGCCGCTACTTTTTCCCCACGCTTTGAACCCCGCGTCTTAAACAACGAAGCGGCTAATTTATGGACATTTCCTGGTTTTTTCCCGGTTTCACAAACTTCAAGCCAAAAAACTGAGCCCCATAACATCAGACCAATGAAACTCTTTATATTAAATCAGATGCGCTCCCACTGAATCGGGCCGCACCACATCATAAATATGGATGATGTTCCTCTGACGTTTGACCTGCCGCTCACTCGGACTGTCTACAGGAAATGTGAATCATTCGTCACACTGAAAACAACCGGGCATGAAAACACACTTCACCTGTGTTCTGAGCTGCACGGCATCGGGAGAAAAGCTTCACCGATGGTGATTTTTAACGCACTACGATGCCAAAAGATAAACTCCCGAGAGAAATAGTTGTGAAAGGAAGGAGGAAGACAGTGAACAATGACTTTCTTGGTCTGCTACTGTTTAGATACAAGCCGTGTAACAGACACTGTCTTTCATTAAAGTCTGTGTACAGTTCATTAGTTTCAGTGTAGACACCTGCGGCTTATAGACAGGTGCGGCGTATTTATGTTCAAAATAAAAATCTTTGTCAAATTCAGTGGGTGCGGCTTATATTTGGTGCGTTTAATAGTCCGGAAATTACGGTAGTTTTACACCCGAACTGGTGAATCTTATTATTCTTTAAATTATTGAGCGTTCAACGTGATTATTAATTGCATCAAACCTTTTTTGGCAAATCAGAAGGATCAGATTCACAAAACAAACAGTGCATCAGGTGATCAAGGCTCTGCCCGAGGTCAGCTTCTCACCCGAACAGAATCATTAATCTAAATCCGATTTTCTCCTTTGGGTCCGGATCATAGAGTTTGCTGCGGAAATGATACCAAGTTTCCACGTGTGAAAATGAAGATTTGCTGAGCCAAACTTTGTCTTTATACATTTATTATTGAAACCTTACACTACTATACTTTACTTACTGTAATTTATATAGCATATGCATTGAACAAGTTTCCATAAAAGGAGTTGTTTCCTACTTAAAAATGCCAAAGAGCCATAATGAAGTAAAACCTGGCAAAAAAATAAAATCCCTGTTTTAATGGAAATCACTGCATTTAAATTCACCTCAGAGCAGGTTATGATTAATAAATTATTTATAATAAACGTGATTACAGCCAGCTATAAAAATGATAAACAGCTCGTTTGCAATCAGTCTGATAGTATCGCTAATATTTCAGCAGGAAATGGCAAAATACGACAGATATCCAATATTTTATCTTGTATTTTGAATATTTTTAGGTTGTACATTGGATTTTTTAAAGCGTGAAAAACAAAATGATTCGCTGTATAGGTAAAAAAATATATATATTCATACAAATAATATAAATAAAAAATAAAATACTAAATCCTGAAAAATATATATATATATACGAGCTAATTAATTAATTAATTTTAAAAAAGGCAAAAAAAAAGGGATCATGTTAAAAGAAAAATTCTATGTCAATTTTATTAGCAATTTTACGAATACCATTCGTAGAAATAATTTAATTCTGAGGTAGGATATAAATAGCAGTAGGTCTTTCACAGGTCCTTTGATAAAATGAAGGTTCCTGTCTCGTTCCTCTTTCCGTACCTGCCCTTTCCATCCTGACGCCTCACCTCTGGATGGAGTTCTCTTCGATTAGAAACCAGATGAAGATGGTTCCACAAGAGCAGTCTAAACTCAGCAGGGTTCGGACTGCAGGATGGATTCGGACAGTTTTTTATATATATATATATATATATATATTTAAAGTTCATGATAATCTCAAATGATGGAACTATAATGAAGAGACATTAAGGATGAGAATGCATTCCTTTCCGAGTCTGGTTCCTCTCAAAGTTTCTCATTACCATCTCAGAGAGTCCCCCTCGTTCTATTTATTTTTCATATATTTTCGTATACTATTACATGCTCTATCATCATTGATCACTTTTTCTATTTTTTTATCCCTATTTTCAACTTAAGACAAAAACAAAACCCACGTCCTGATACCCAGAACGGAGAAGGTTCCTGTGCCGGGTGTTACTATAGAAACGATAACGCATTAGAACAAAAGCCCTAATATAAATCTGTCATTTGCAGCTGGAGGGCAATTATAGAAAATTAATCAACACCTTCTGCTTCCGGAACTCAGCTCTTTGGATCTCTAAACTCGGACAGAAAGGTAATAAGAACTGGCCCCTGATGGAAAAACCCCACTCAGAGCTGCGATGAGGACATGGAGACGTGCCCAGACGTTGCCGTGGCGCTGCATGTTGTTAATCTTCACCTGGTTATATAACGAGCGAGCAGGTTAGCGGTAGTTAACCCGTGACACCCACATAAGCGTTTGCTCTGATTCACTTACCGCATGATCGCGGAGAAACAGAGCGCGGCATGAGGGAGAATCACGGAGCTGTAAATATTACTGCAATAAGAGGTGCTTGTTCCAATAATGAGAGAGTGAAGAGAACGAAGAGAGCGAGGGATAATAGACCATTAGCTTATCATCCCTTATTATCTGCCCTGCGCTCTTCTGCTTTCCTCTGCCGAGCAAAGCTCCTAGAAATGCTGATAGATAGATAGATAGATAGATAGATAGATAGATAGATAGATAGATAGATAGATAGATAGATAGATAGATAGATAGATACATAGATAGATAGATAGATAGATAGATAGATAGATACTCTCTTTCTCCTTTTCTTTTCTTTATTTGTCCTTCTATTCTTTCTTTCTTTCTTTCTCCACTGAAATACTGGTCTTTCATTTTCTTTCTTTCTTTGTCACTTTATTCTTTCTTTCTTTTTTTTCTTTGTCCCTCTATTCTTTCTTTTTGTCCCTCTATTCTTTCTTTCTATACTGAAATACTCATCTTTCTTTCTTTCTTTCTCTATTTTTCTTTCTTTCTTTCTTTCTTTCTTTCTTTCTTTCTTTCTCTATTTTTCTTTCTTTCTTTCTTTCTTTCTATTTTTCTTTCTTTCTTTCTTTCTTTCTTTCTTTCTTTCTTTCTTTCTTTCTTTCTTTCTTTCTTTCTTTCTTTCTTTTCTTTTCTCTGCTCCAAAACAACCCCAAACCATTAATCTTCCACCTCCATGTGTGAGTGTGGGGGTGAGGGAGTCTGATCACATCTTCTCTCCCGTTCTTCTTCTTACACAAGTTCTTCTGGTAGAGACAAACATGTCCACATTTCTTGTGTTTTCACCTTTTGCATCAAAGCAAAAGGAACATGCATGTGCTCATAAACCACTGTAAAGCTGCCAAACCACAGTGTGATCGAGTTTGTCATGAAGCCACTTGTAAAGGTACACGTATCAAACTTTCGGTTCGGTACACAATTCATTTTAAGTACGGAAAATAATTAAAATGAGTTCCCTCAGGAACGTATTAAGTAGCGGACCACACGTTTGTTTAGTCTCCGGCTCGCACTTTGAGCACGTTTTATTATTATTTCATTTATTTGTTATTATTACATATTACATTACATAATATTACAACAACAATGCCAGGGGTATAAAAAAGAAAGTCGAGTAGCACAGTGTCACTGTGACGGCTCGCTCCGTACTGGAAATACCATTTATAACGAGCTGTTTTGCAAATGCGTGAAGTCGCAGCCACTCCCTGATTAACGACATTCTTTAGAGTTTTAAAGAAAATCCTGACAATTGCACATATCGAGGGAGTGAATAAATGAAGGATGAACGTAAAATAGGCTCAATTTTAGGTCTTAATTAAAAATTGTTTTTTTTTTTTTTTACATATGTTGGAATGGAAAATCTCCTGCTGCAGAGCTCTGAGCTCAATGCTACTAAACACAATTGGGATGAATGAACCTCACACAAATCTCCACAGAATCGTGGAACATCTTCCAGAAGACTGGACTTTTTTGTTGTTCAGAAACGTTTGCCCATATATTGTCTCTGCTATATTGTAATGTGTGTGTGTTAATTGCGGTGGTATTAGAGGAATAGATGTTTGTACTCGAGCCTGTGGTCAGTACAGGAGTGAGATTGGGATTTCAGGTTCATCCACAAATCTCTCTTACACAGCAGTGCGTCATTAATCCTCTACACATTCCTCATACTTCTCTCTCCACTCTCCTAAATCCTCACTACAGCTACTGTGTGTGTGTGTGTGTGTGTGTGTGTGTGTGTGTGTGTGTGTGTGTGTGTGTGTGTGTGTGTTGCCCCCATGTAAACCCTCACAAATAGGATCAACCATATGGCTAAATCAGAGAGAGGGATTTTCGAGATGGGAAAGGAAAGACACAATGACACTCATCTGAGCTCAAAATGATGAGTAGAGTCAACCGAGTATACAACAGCAGAAACAATGTAAACAACAACCCTAACAACAACCCCAACAACAATGTAAAACAACCTACACATTCATGTAAACAATAGCAACAATGTAAACAAACAGCAATAGCGCAAAACAACCGCAACAACCTCAAAAGCAACAGCAATCCGAACAGCATCAACCTCAACAACGACCTCAACAACAACATAAAACAACCTACACATTCATGTAAACAATAGCACTACCTCAACAGCAGTGTAAACAACAGCAACAACCATCCGAACAGCATCAACAAAGTAAACAGCAACAACCTCAACGACCTCAACAACGACCTCAACAACAACGTGAAGCAACCTAATCATTGTAAACAACAGCAACAATAAAACAAAGAACAACAAGGTAAACAGCCACAACAGTAACCACATAAACAACAGCAAAACAACAATAACCTCAACATCAGAAACAACCTAAATATCCATGTAAACAATAACAAAACAACAACGCTTACAACCGCCATGGCAACAACCTAAACAACAGCAAACAATAATGTGAAAATAAACAGCAACAGCAGCAACTTAAACAGCAACCCGAACTGCATAAACAACAACGGAAACAGCAACAACCTCAGCGTAACAAAACACCTTAAACATCCATGTAAACAACAGCAACAATGTAAGCAAACAGCAACAACATTTACAAAATAAACAGCGACAACGTAAAACAACAGCGTGAACATCATCGCAAACCAATCAGGCGTGATGGACTCATTGCTGAGGGCGTGTGGTTTCTGGGTGATGAGGTCATGGATTTATAGGAAACTGTTACAGCAGTGAACAAATCAAAGAAAAAAAAAAAAAAAACAACTTCCTTTATTTGTGTATAAAGAAACTCCAGCCTGAGACATGTTCCCAAGGGGTTCGAAATCTGTAACATTTACTTAAATTAAATAACCGTTACTGAAACACACAGAGAGATGAAGCGAGACAGAGGGAGAAAGACAGAGAAACACATGGGGAAAGAGAAAGAAAGACACAGACAGAGAGAGAGACAGATATACAGACAGACACAGAAAATGCAGAGAGAAAGAAAAAGAGGGACAGATGAAGAGAAATGGATGGAGAAAGACAGAGAGGGAAATGAAATTGTATGTACAGCAATCATGAGCATGTGTGTGTGTGTGTGTGTGTGTGTGTGTGTGTGTTTTAACACGATGTTGGGTGGTGTTATCAGAAAAGGGGAAGGTGTAGGACACAGATAACGGTTGAGGACTCCACCCTGTCGCTCTGCTCTCTGTAGACTCGCTGTACTCTTCACACTCAGGCCACACAGCTCACTGCCTGAAAACACACGGTTTATGTTCAAAGTTCTCAGAACAGCAGGAAGAGCACAAGCCCAGAGTACAAGCACCTGGTGTAAACACTGGGTATGCGGAACTGGGTATAAATTCTGGGAACAAGACACTGGATATTAGCACGATGTATGACTCCTGTGTATACAAACTGGGTACACACACACACACACACACACACACACACACACACACACACAGTGAGACCTGGACACACACTGGGTATGAGACCTACGCGAGCACACACCGAGTACACGTGCCAAGTATGAGACCTGGGCACACACTGGGTACCAGACCTAAGCGCACACACTGATTTCATGTGCTGAGTATTCGACCTGAGCACACACACTGGGTACCCATGCTAGGTACATGCACTGGGTATAAATCCTGGGCACACAAACTGGGTACACGTGCTGGGTATAAGACCTGTGTACACTTACTTACACACACACACACACACACACACACACACACACACACACACACACACACTCTAATATAAGTCCTCAATATACAAGAGCAATGAGTACAAGCACTATGCATACACAGTTAATACAAGCACTGGACATAAGCACTGGACAAACACTGGACAAACACTGGTTGCTTGACCCATGACCTTTGAAACACTTCCATCAACTCATGCTGACCGAGTTCACAGTTCTGCGCAACCATCTACACACAAAACCCCATCAGTACGAGTTGTGAAGAAAGTTTGGCAGTTGATGGTTTCAGCGCCCCGGCACGGTTCCTCCACTTCTCCATTAATCTAGTTTTTATCACTAGCTAACTGGATATCACGAGCACCGTGTGCAGGAAAGCGTATGCAAAAACACAAAAAAACAGTCCCAATGAACACGTTAATTTAGTTACTTACAAACCTGAAGCATTTCATGAATGATTAACCCAAATTTGTTTTCTTTAATAGCTTTCGGCTGCAGACGATGCAAATGAGCAAATAGCAGCAATCGAGTTAAAGTGAACAGTAACTTGTGCAGTTTGCTACAGATGTGGGTCGCGAGCTCTGACTAGCGCGCTCTCTGACCGTCCGAATAAAGGATGTATTAATGCTGACGTGATTAGACGCCTGCGAGCGGGCCTGGGAGTAAGCAAGCCGCAGTTTGATTGGTTAACGCAACAACTTCAGCCATCATGGAGTTTAAAGTAAAAAAAAAGAAAGCCTGCAGAGCTCACTCATTGTGCTGGTTTTACGATAACGTGATGTGATGGGTAAAATCTGATTGGATGGAACCATATGAACCATTCGTGTATCTGATATCGTTTAGCTTGTTTTTGGTTCAAGGACATTTTCGGAGCTATTTCTTCTATTCTCAGAACGGTAAGGAAATGAATGTGTAAACACAAAAAACATACTACTTTCGGAAAAATTTCATTCATTTCATTCCACAAATAATTAAAAAGAAAAGAAATCATTTTTGCATTCAGGCTCTGAGAGAAAGAAACGCGTCCAACTGAGTGCTCAGTTTGCCACTTCTGAAGGCCAGAATAAATAAATACTCTAGATGCTAGACAGATAATGCTGAGTGTCTGGGGAGCTTTCTGGCTCGAGACGCTTCCAATAACGGCGGCCAGTCGCGTCTGTGGATTCATCTTCATCGCCGGCTAACGCTGCTGAGACAAACACACACGGATCTCAACCAATCACCTCCCGGACTTCACTTTTCACGTTTCCGCTCGCTGGGAGAACCCAGACACTCGACTTCAACGTGCCGAAATGTTTTCAGGGGTTCACCAAAGCATAGGATTAAAACTGAAAACAGGATCGTTACCTACTAAACTAACATCAGATCGCAATTTAATAATAATAATGAGGTCCGTGTGTGTACAAGACACAATCATGACTTTAAAACGGTAAGTGGAGACATGGCCTAGTCTACTCAGGAGTCTTAAAAAATAGTGATCAGTACAACGTATCGAAAAAAACATTAAAATGCGACACAAAAGTTTTATATTTTGACCATTTTTTCGTATCACTATCGTCATTGTAAGATCTAAAAATTGCAAGCCAAACCAGCGTAACAGGGACTGCCTGTACATTACTTTATCAGATCTTCATAGAGCTGACTTTGTGCACAGGGGCATTGTCATGCTGGAACAGGTTTTGGTCTCCTGGAAAAGTCAGGTGTCCCAAAACATTTGTCCATATTGTGTACTATAATATCAAACCAGTGCAGGTTTGAGAGATCTGATTAAATTGCTCGGTCGCGAGTCTGATGCGAGCGCTCTGGCGATGGCCGACTCCCATTTAAAGATCACAGAGAGCCAAGTGTGTGAAATGCTGCCGTTTCCAGTCACAGGTTCAACGCTCGGCCATGAGATCTCTGAGTGATACAAGCCGAGGATCAGGAGGTCTGAGTCAGCGTTTTCTTCACACACATCTGCTTCCACTTTACACTCGCTGTACCATGAGTGTCTAGTGTGTAGTGAGCCTGTAGTGAGACTAGTGAGCCTGTAGTAAGCCTGTAGTGAGCGTGTAGTGAGAGACTAGTGAGTCTGAAATGAATGACTAATGAGCCTGTAGTAAGCCTGTATTGAGTCTGTAGTGAGCATGTACTGAACCTGTAGTGACTCTGTAGTGAACGACTAGTGAGCCTGTAGTGAGAGACCAGTGAGTCTGTAGTGAACAACTAGTGAGTCTGTAGTGAGTCTGTAGTGAGCGTGTACTGAACCTGTAGTGAGCGTGTAGTGAACACTCGCTGTACCATGAGTGTCTAGTGTGTAGTGAGAGACTAGTAAGCGTGTAGTGAGCCTGTAGTGAGACTAGGGAGTGTGTAGTGAGCCTGTAGTGAGAGACTAGTGAGCGACTAGCGAGTGTGTAGTGAGTCTGTAGTGAGCGTGTACTGAACCTGTGGTGAGTCTGTAGTGAACGACTAGTGAGCATGTAGTGAGCCTGTGCCAGCATGAAGATTCCCCTGTGCACAAAGCAGCTCCATGAAGATCTGCTGACATGGGTAAGAAGATGTGGAAGATCTCCTACTATAAAGCTCCAACTCTATTTAATATGTTGAATGTGAATGCTGACTGCACCCCAGGCCTCCTCACCTCACCTACATCAGTACCTGACTTTACTAACACCCTTGTAACTGAAGGAAACACACAAATCTCCACAAAAGGTAGTGGAACGTCTTCTCAGAAAAGTGGAGGTTAATATAAACGCAATAATAAGGCATGATGGCAGCATGATGGTGATGATAAATAATTAATCTGAACCCATCAGTGTTTAAAAGGTGTTTTGTAATCCACATCAGTATATGGTTAAGGCATGAAGGAAGCTGATGTGGCGCTGATGCGGTCGCTGCATCGGATCTGAGCAGGACACGTGGAACCCTGACGTGGGCAAGAAGGAGCGGCCGCAGCTGGCTCTTCTGAAAGGAGCACAAATAGGACTGGCTTGGCTCAAGGCGTGCTCCTCATTTCTGCTTTGAATAGGTGGCAAATCATCCAGACACAAGGCCAGACATATTCAAATTCCATTGTTAAAATAAGCAGCGCGCTGCCAGATACGCTTACGGCATCCAAATCCGGCATATTCCCCTAAAACCCTGAGAAACAAGTTTCTCCATGAGGACACGCGACTCATGAGCTTCTCCTGAAACTGGGCCACACTTCCTTCATTATCCTCCAAAACCTGCATCGCACTCATGTCTGATTACATCACACACAGTGGAAAGAGAAGAAAGGAAGGAAGGAAGGAAGGAAGAAAGGAAGAAAAGAGCGAGCACATGTGTCTAAGGGGTGAGAGAGAGAGTGTGTGTGTGTGTGTGTGTGTATGTGTGTGTAAAAGGAGAGTGTGTGGCGAGTGTGTGTGTGTGTGCACGAGTATGTAATAAGCGAGAGTGTGGAGTGTAAGTCTAACACACTGACCCTTTCCCAACACACATACACGCGCACACACACAGAACTGCTGAGCGAGAGTGAGAGAGAGCGTGAGAGAGAGAGAGAGAGAGAGAGAGAGAGAGAGAGAGAAAGTGTATTCGATAGAAACTGTGGAAAAAAAACAATAGAGCAAAAGGAGAAAAAATAAGTCTGTCATTTTTCCCTCTCTTCTGTTAGCAGAAGCTCCAACCTCAGACGAGGAGGCGGTGTTCAGTGTAACCTTAAGAGCCATCTCACACACACACACACACACACACACACACACACACACACATATATACAGAAACACACACACACACACAAATGCACGAAGGCACACGGAGACACAAAGGGACACACACCCACGAATGCACGTACGCACATCTTTCTCTCTCCTGTCTGTCTCTGTCCATCTCTCTCTCTCTCTCTCTCTCTCTCTCTCTCAATGTCTCCCCGCCACTTCAAAGGTTAGCCGTCGCTCTACTTTTGCTGTGGATCTGCCAAATACACGGCCTCTCAAGAACTGCTTCTGTGGTTTTACACGCACACACACACACACACACACACACTTTAGAAGCCTCTCATCCTCCACCACGCTGCATCAAACCCAGCAGAGGTGCAACCTCATGTAAAAGCTTAGAGGAGAAGTGATGATGTTCTATAATTGTACACACACAATCAGTGAGAGATAATGGACTATTGTGAACAATGCCGTTTGGAATGTTAGAACAAAAAAAGGAGAACAAAAGCAGAGTGTGTGTGTGTGTGTGTGTGTGTGTGTGTGTGTGAGAGAGACATAATTCAGAGGTGCAGGTGGGAATCATTTTTAACCACAGCACACAGCACCTCTATTACACTGAATACAAGTACTGAGTATCGAACTCTTATTACTGATTACTGAGAAGGAGTACCAAAAACGAGTACAGGGACCAATTAGTACCAAGAAGAACTACCACAGAACAAGTACCTACAACAAGTATCAAAAGCAACGAGTACAAAGTACAGAACAACTTGTATCAAGAACAGAGATCGCCAAGGGCAAGTGGTACCGAGAAAACCAAAAAGTACCAAGGGTATCTAATATTCAGAACAAAGAGTACCCAGAGGAACTTGTACTGAGAACGACTAGTTCCAAAAACAAAAGGTATCGGGAAAAGAGTGTACCAGAGCAACGAGTACCAAGAACAGAGTACCAAAAGCAATGAGAGCAAAGGGGACCATGAAGAGAGAGCACCGAGAGCAAAAAGTACCCCTAAGCAGGAAGACGTTTCTCTCTCAATGTTCACCTGAAGGCAAAAGTTCATGCTCCAGCATCCAGACATCAAACACTAGTTTGAAAAAGAACCACACGTCAAGAAAAGTCAGGTGGCCAAATACATTCGTCTCTATACAGTACATAATTTCCTCTTATATACTCCAAGTACTCTAGATCGCTGATTGGCTGTTTGTTTACTAAGCCCCGCCCACCTCTTCTAACAGCTTCCAGAGTCACTAACGGCAAAAAAATGAGTCTCAAACAAACTTCTGATAAGTTAAAAAAGATTGACTTGTGGTGTGGAATTTGATCCGGAGCTGAGCTTCGTGTAATGAGGGTGTAAACACGTGCCGGTCGTGTGGGTCACGTGATCGGAGATCCAGACGGAGATACGGTTATCAGGTGTGGTCTTCTCATGCAGCTGTAGGAAGATCTGGAGAAGGAGGTTGAGCTCGGCTAGCGTACGGTAACGCTAATATGACGAAGGGTAAGAATGGAAAAGCTAATGCAAGCCGTATATTAGATCCAAGTCTCTCTCACACACACACACACACACACACACACACACACACACACACACACACACACGTTTTCCAGAAACCTGCATCTATACCATATCTTCCACTAGGATGTAAGCTCCGCCCACTTCACAATCCTTTCAGATAGATGGTAAAAAAGTAAACGTGTGCCTTTAAACTTCCACTGGAGTAAAAATACAAAAGTTTTTGCCTTCAAATGTGCTTAAGAATCCAAACTACTATGATTTATTATAACTCTAATGTTCCTATGATCATTTTTATCATAAGACTCTTCACTTAATCACCTCAGTTTATGTGTAAAGACTCGAATGTGACTCTCAGCACACTGATCTATTAATAGAATGATATTAATGACTCAAACACTGATTGATTTCTATTACAATGATCATGAGCCCAAAACTTCTTTAATAAAACGTGTAAATGAGGTCACGTGTGTTGTGTCGAGTTCGAGTCTGGAGTTTCTTTATCATTTATTCCTCTCTAAATGTTCTGCTTGATGTTGAACTGATGGTGAACTGTATGTTGATGATCAGTAGATGCACCAAGCGCCGATCAGAACACGTGTAAAACAGAGCGAGCGCTCGATCCTGAATGGTGACTCGCTGCGTGTTTCACCAGTTACGTTTTTATCCTCATAAATATAAAGGAACGACTGATTTCATAAAATGTAGTCGAGTAAAAAAAAAATTTTACTTTGAAATGTAGACGTTCAAAGTAAAAGTCTCCGAAATGGAAACACTGAAAGTACTTAAATTATTGGGGACACCAAACGGTTTCCACAAACCTGGAGGCACACAAGTGTATAAAATGTCTTTAGATGATGGAGCGTTGGATTGGATTTTTCCATCCACTTGAACTAGGAGACCCAAAGCTGTTCCATCATGACGAAAAGTTCACAGTGTGAGCGCCATGAAGATCTGCTTGAAATGGGATGGAAGTGTGTGGAAGATCTTCTGCTGTAGAGCTTTATTAATGATACATGATGAATATGAACTTTACTAAAACCCTAGAAGCTGAATTCCATGAATCTCCACAAAAATCTTGTGGAACATCTTCCCAGAAAGCTTATTGTAACAAAAGGAGAACAAATATGGACTGAGATGCTCAGAATTAAAAAAAAGAAGCAGAAGAAACAAACCGAACTTATGAAAATGTATAGCGTTTTTTAAGATTTGACTCTCATCTCAGACACTTTGTTAAAAAAGCAATGAAAGTTATTTATAGAAAAAACTGCAAATGAAACACCTGGTAGAAATGCAACCTAAAATAATGAGTCCTCCTCCTTCCCTTGTTCTAATATCAGTCGAATCTCGTTTTTTGGAAACGGGAGAAGAACCGAGTGAGTTTTTCCACTTTTGTTACTTTCGGGTTCTTTCTTCATGATGGTGATGTCTGGGAGCTGACGTGGTTCCTCACGCTTCAGTTCGAGAAGCAAAGAGTCGTATAATTTCCCGTCTGCCACACCTGAAATGCACGTCGTGTATAAACGCCATCCAGTTCCTGCCAGAGGTCACAAATCAATGATCCGACAGAGGAACGTGAACGAGGTGTACGCCATCCGAGTCCTGGGTCTCCACATGTATGTAAAACCTGTGGCGTTCTAGAGGCGCATTAGCGATGCAAATCAAAGTGGTTCTGGAATTGAATTTCAACCCGATCCACCCGGACGAGACCGAGTGCGCGAGATCTCTCGCTGATTTACTCCACCTTCCACGGCTGCACGCATGAGCAGAGCGCTCGCTACACTCTTCACACGCTCTCCAAAACCCACGCTCAGCAAATTACACCCGGGCCGACCTCGCTTTAATTCTCCTTTCACACTCGGTTACTTTCCCTCCGCAGCCCTGCTGCATAAGTGCACCGAAGCTCCCTATTTGTCGAGACGTGTCGAAAAGCATCAGAAGGAGCAGCACTAACAGTTACTCATGCTGCGAGACGAGCCGCTTCGTCCAAAACCGGAAATCCCCACTTCATCGCACTTTCAGTAAATGCTATATATAGTTCTGAGTCTCGCATTAAGCTCTCAGTCCGATCTAATGGAACTCTGGCATGGTGGGGGGTAATGACATCTAAACATCAAGACAAACGATATCACAAGATGCTTTTGTTTGAGATAGAAGGTCCAGGTACGTTTGTTTTTGTCTTGTTTTAGATTCATAATTAAGAAACTAATTGTGAATTATGATGCCTTTGTTCCTTTTTCTTTAATTTCATATTTAAAGCTGAGAAGAAAAAAAAATCATTCTTTTCTCTATTCGTTTAATCACATAAAATGGAGCAATAATTTTAATCTCACAATTCTGATCATCCTAAAGTGCACTTTTTCAATTCAACACCCAACCCAAAATCCAGACTAAAATCCAATCCAGCGTCCCAATCTAACCTCCAGTCCAACATCCAATCTACCATCCAGTCCAACATCCATTCGAAATTCCTATCCACCATCCAATCTAACATCCACTCTTAATTCCAATCCAACATCAAATCTAGCATCCAATCCACCATCCCGTCCAATATCCGGTCTACCATCCGGCCTGTTATCAGTCTGAAATACCAAACCAACATCCAGTCCAACATCCAATCTAACATCCAATCTAACATCCAGGGTTAGATTGATAGATAGAGGGTAGGATGGAGGGTAGGATGGGCGCTGAGATGGAAATATTGGGCACTTCAGGTCATTGATCAGATTTGTTTGTGAGAGATTTAAATGATTTCTACACTCTGTAAGGACTAAATGTGGAATAAATCATGCATCCAATGAAAAAGCGACTTCCCCAGACGCTGAAACCTATTGAGGTATTAATATAAGTGAAAGTTGTTGTAAACAGGGAAGCCACTCTGGTGCTTCTTCCCCTGAAATAATACATCACTTGTGCTTCAGGGCAGGCAGACAAAAACACCACACAAACCTCGCGTTAACTGGTGATCGTTAGCGGTTACCTGATATTTGGGTGCGAGACGTTCAACTTTTTCCACTTTTGGCTCTGACATTTCGAACAGACAAAACCAGTAGCATGCCCCAGTGACATTTTATTTTTTTTGCTCCATGCTAACCCTAATCGAAAGAAGGATTGAACCAAATGCTCCACATCCACTTTATGTAAAACAGCAAAACGTTTGTCGCAATTCAGTGATTTTTCTCCAAATATTACCACTTTAATCTCTTATTGCTACGACTTTATACTCAAAATATTTAACGTATTCCCGTAATTGACCTTATTCCCGTATTTTATTTTTTTACCAGAGTTACAAATATATTATATATCTAAAACTGCTGTATAAGAGTATTATTGGTCTCATCTTTGGCCTACGGTAGCTCAAATTTAAATGTACGAATACATTTCAGGATGCAGGTGTAGCGAGGACCCTCCCATTTCCTCGCCTAACCGACTAAACCTGTCGAGGAAGCCCCGGATGGGTCTCGCTCTTCTGCCTGGTATCTCTGGACGGGCTAAAAATACACGGGCAGAGAACAGGGGGGCGATCACGAGTGGACAATGAGCAGCAGGAAGCGATTTGGAGAAAATGTCAGTGTAAGATTCTTGTAGCTAAAGGCGAGCAGGGTGAGGCTGGAATGGACAGAAGCTCAGCGGCCTCTCTGCGTGTCTCCTCTTGCGGATGAGTCGGATCTGAATGGCTTTATTTCTCGAGACTGACGACTCTGGGTTACTGAAAACACGGTTCGCTCAGGCGCTGGCTTTTCGGGCATCTCTGACTCATTGGAACTGAGTCAGAGCTGGAAGGCACCGAAGCCGTCTTCCAAAAATAAACGCACTGTGCACATTCGACGTCATTCGGGGCTATTTTTGAACGGGGTACACGTCATTTATAAGGTTCGAACCTCAAAGAAGGGGCGGGGCTTCTTGTGGGACCTTTAATTATCCAAGAAATAGAACATTCTTTCGGATATGGCTCAGGTTAGCATTTCATTGAGAAGGAAACGTTTTTTGAGAGCAAACCTGTTTGAGCTCAAGCTAAAGCTCGAGCGATTTCTCAGGGGTCCGCATCGCCACATGCGGATTTCCCTGGTGTAACACACCTGAATAACTTGCTAATTAACAGATGAGCCAAAGCATGCACGCGGACACGGAGGGAACAAAAAACTAGCGCACACTTCGAAAAAAGTCATAATAAAAGTACAGTCCGATAGTTGCTGGTTTTCTGCACACGATCCAAGTCACAACCACATCTGCAAGAGGATGTTTTATCAAACGGCTCTCTTCCTCCTGGAAGTCTGCAAGCGTAAAAGCCTTCATACCATCAGTGTCTAAATAAAACGTCCTCCTGAATGCACTGAAGCTCCATTGGAGAGAAGAACCAGGCCAAGAACTAGGAGCTAGCTCCTCTGTTCCGGTCAGGACCAATATTCCTCCCCATGCCTTAGAGAAGCTTGGATGGAGATGGTCATCAGACGTTAAAGTAATATTGGTATCTCAGGGTTCTATAAATAGTTCCCTGGCACTGAATGTTTCTAACAGAACGTCCTTTGTATGCACGTGAAATGAATATGTGCACCAGCATTTTAACCAAGTCATGAGATCGTTTTACTCCTGTACATATTTACTTCCTCTTTTTATATACAAAGTTAGAGGCACACGATTGTACTGGACGCCTTTGGATTGAACTAGGAGATCCAAACCTGTGGTTCCAGCATGACAATGTTCCTTAGCTCCATTACATTAAGATCTGCTTTCCATAGGTTGGAGTGGAAGATCTCCTGCTATAGAGCCTTGTGGATGAATGGATCTCACTCAAA
The DNA here is from genome assembly GCF_014805685.1 of Silurus meridionalis. Classification (NCBI taxonomy): domain Eukaryota; kingdom Metazoa; phylum Chordata; class Actinopteri; order Siluriformes; family Siluridae; genus Silurus; species Silurus meridionalis. The sequence continues at coordinate 23,595,087 of NC_060895.1, forward strand.
TCTCCTCATAATCTAGTTCATCTTTCCAGAAGAGTGCAGCAGATCCCAGAAGGACCAAATGTAGAATGGGATGTTCAAAAAAAAGCAATTATTTTTCTCCAACATATGGCTGGAAACGTCATGTATCCCATGGTCACCACCGGTCTATGACAAACGACCGCAGCTAAGCAAATCCAGTTATCCGCTAAATAGGTGCAAGCTCACCTGCTGAGAACAGACAGCACACAGTCGAACAGTTAGCAACAGCTCACAGAGATACATGAGAGACTACGTCTGCGGGAAGTTCTGCTAGTTTGTGTCTGTATTAGTGTACTTAGCCAATCAACTTTCTTTTTTTTCAGCTGCGAAATCAGGATTCCGACTGAGTAACGTGATACATTGTGTCCAATTCGCTAGCTAAAAAACGTGCGATTTGCTCCAGCTTGGAAAATAATGAAAAAAATATTAATAAAATCACACAACCACCAAAAGCACCACCCTGAGGTAAAGGTCTCGCCCCCGCATCGCGCTCCTGTGTGCCTGGACCGCGTCCCGTCTCCATCGTAAAGCCACTTTGGATAAAAGCGTCTGGCAAATGAACAGACGCAAATGGAATGTAAATGGATATCACACAAGGTCAACTGTGGTCAAGAAAGAAAGCTTCCACGTGGAGATCAAAGCCATGTCCAAACTAAAAAAAACAAAAAACATTTTTGCCTTCTGGCCACACCGAGATGCCGCTTTTTAAAAACTTTATATAAAGGGGATAAATCAGAAAACAGCGTTTTCACAGTCCATACTGCGACGTGAAAACGGCGTTTTCAGATTTATCCACTTTCGAGGCTTTCGAAAACAACAAAATTTTTAGCCGTTACCGCCACGATTCAAAGTGCCAAAAAGTAAATAAACAGCAAGAGGAAATGACGCTGGTCTAAGCGCCTTATGATTTGCTCACGTGCGGTACAGGGACATGCGCTTTTTTCCCCCCCAGACGTTTCGGTGTGGATGAGCAACTTTTAGAAAATTAATAAAAACTGAAATGGGGCACGGCCCACCGATTGGCTGATTAAACCGGAACTAAACTTGGCGGGAAAAAAACAGTGCGGTTGGTGACCACTTTGCTGACCCCATTTTGAATCTTCAGACTGACTATTTTACTCAAGGTTTCTATCCCTGGGTTATTGATCGGAAGGTCGGAGGTTAAAGCCCCTAGGATCACCAGCTACCACTCTTGAGCCCTTGAGAAAGGTCCTTAACCCTCTGGGGGGTGCTGTACCATGGCTGACCCTGCACTCAGACTCTAACTTCTGAACAAGTTGGGATATGCGATGAAAATGATGATTTCACTGTGAGACAAATAACGGCTATTCTATTCTACTTAAATATCTGGTGAACATTGCAGTTCCTATGTTCTTTAAATTAGAAAATCATGTCATGCACCATAAACCTGAACAGAGCAGGTACAATGCAATAGATCTTCACAGCAAGTCCACAGCATGCACACAAAGATCATTACAGGAGATTTCTGTCAAGATTTTCTCGAAGTGCCACTCAATCAGCCATATTTGCACCAACCGCTCTGTATTTCGTCGGGTGAATAGGGCGAGTTCAGGGTCTTGAAAATTGGTTGGAGCTGATGTGGCTGATTGAAGGAACTGAGGAACACTGAACTTTAAATCTCCAAGTTTCCACTATAGCTCCCTTGATCTGTCATTACTCCAGCCTTGGAAGTTTCTGAATTCTGAGGAACAGACCAAGAAGGCAGGATCTGATGTGGTCACCTTTGCTAGGCTTGGGTGTCCAAGACTAGATCTTCCTGACTGACTAACTTTGCTGATGACACAAGGAGAACTCATTTTGCTGCACCTGTTCTCTATCTTCAACTTCATTCATTCCACCTCAGAAGCATGAAGCAACCCCGACCCAAACAACAAAAATAGCTGAAAACTCACCAGACCACGCCGAATGCCCCGTATCCGATAGGCCGATCGGGCTCGATGTCCAGCTGCTGCTGCAGATGGTGTTGATGGTGGTGATGGTGCGCCTTGATGGCTGCAGCCTGCACCTGAGCGGGCGCCGCAGCCGCAGCCGGACCGGGAGCCTGTCCGGGTGCAGGCGACGGAAAGTAGGGTTGCTGTTGCTGCTGCTGGCTCGGGTTGAGCATGATGGCGGCGGACGCGTGTTGCTGCTGAACGGGATGGACTGCGGCGGCCGAACCCGGAGCTGGATGCTGCTGCTGCTGCTGTTGAAGATGGTGCTGTCCGGCATGGTGGTGGTGCTGGTGGTGGATCTGGTGTGGAGGGGGCAGGTGTGCCAGCTGGTGGTGGTGGTGCGGATGGTGGGCCGCTGACGCCACCGCCGAAGCGCTTCCTCCGTACGCCGCCATCATTTTGGCCGCGTTAGCGGCCGTGGTCCCGCATAGAGCCATGTGCACTCTGGGACAGCCTGGAAGTGTGCAGAAGGATGTCGGGAAAGCAAGAAAACAAAACTTTGGCTGGAAACCTCACAGGTCAAGAAGATGAAAGAAGCAGCAGCAGCTGGTGGTAGGAGAGGGGAGAAGGGGATGAGGGGGGTGTAGGTCAAGCCGTCATGGATCTTGGATTTAGGAAAAAACGAGGCAAGATGTCATATCAGCACGAGTGATCGGGTCACTCCCATTTCTTTGGCCAGCTCTTTCTATCTTAAAAGATCTGACCTACGTCTGAGAAGATCCTTCTCTCACCAGGCATTCAACTAAAAAGTATGAAAGAAAGAAAGCCCAACTAAATAAAAACAAAATAAAAAAAAAATGTTTGATGTGATGGAAAAAAAAGAAATTCCCTCTCCCCCCGTGGTGGATGATCCAGTGCGCGGCCTTAGATCTCCGGCATGGTGGAGGTGGGAAGCACCTGGCCTCGCATCTGCTCCACCTTCGGCTTTAGTTCCCTCTCCTGCAGCGTGAAAGGGGGAAACCGACCGATGTGTGTCAGCGTGAGAAACGCCGCGCTCATCTTTCACACCCCACGGCTCGCCATGTCGGCTGATCCACGCACCGAGGCCGCGTCCACCGCCGGGACTGCATGCGGGGCTTCGCTCGGGCACCAAGTTTATTTTACGCACCGATGGAAAGTCGACCGAATTCCCTCCATATATGCAAAAAATCCTCGCGTGGATCTATAATAGGTGTTGAATTAATTTATTTTTTTAATCACCAATACGGACGTGTGTGTGTGTGTGTGTGTGTGTGTGTGTGTATTCTCGCGCGCAGTAAAGGAAACAATCCCGACAAATCGGAAGTGCCAAAGATACTATGTATCCAAAATCCCCATGACGGTGATCAAACACAATCCTTTTCCTGGAAGGAGATGAAGGAAATGAAAGAAGAAAGCAACAATTTCCCCGCAAGGAAGCAGTCAACTTATTTTCCCCATCGATTCCTATGAGTGTGTGTGTATATTTATATATTTATATATTTATATTTATGCGTGGTTTTGCCTCCAATGCGGCGTCGGATGTTATTGTATCCAAGTGCGCAAATAAAAATAATAATAATAAAAACGCGCATCCAGGAAATAGACCAGCAGAAGCCCACCAAAAAAAAAAACACCCCAATCCAATGCTGCTGCAGGGACAAAACAAGCAGTCAGTGTCCTCCTCGGCTCACCCTCTAGCCGGATGGTGCCTCCAGGACCTAAAGGCACACACTCCAAAATGATCTCGTTTCCAGATCCTAACTTGTTCCCTACCCTCGTGCACTAAACATCTTATCTCCAGGAAGGACCTTCATGCGCTTCATCGAGTGCACTCGGTGCAAACAACGCCACCTTCCGATATTCGGCCTGCCGCGGACGCAGGAACGCCTTCCTCCTACCTGTGATTGAAGAGCGTTCCAACCAATCACAGAGCGAGTTTCGCGTTTTATTGGATTCCTCCATCCAATCAGGTGTTGGTAAAAAAAAAGAAAAATCCCCACACGCGCGTTACGGAAACTGACGCCATGGCGGCTCTGGGGATGGAGACCACGTTCTGGAGAGAACCTGCGGAAACTCGAGCCCGAATGGCGCACCGGAGGAGCGGCGGTTGCGCGCGGACCAATAGGCGGCCGCCACTCGGAGCGCGTTTTTCCGGGTTGGAGTGATTGCCACGACTCGCTGACCAATTACTCCTCAAATCACTCGGACGAGCAGAAGGTTATAGGAAAAGGGCGGCCAAGTTTGTGTGATCATGATTCATGCAAAAAAATAAATGAAATGAAATCATAATCAAAACCTGACCGCTTATTTCGTCCTCTAAGAGTGAATTATTGCATAAAAACCCAAAACACATATTTGCATATGCATCAGGTGGCGTCCAATAAAATTGAGTCTATTAGAAAATACAACTTTTTAAACATTTCTTTCCTACATAATATAGTTTTCATCAAATATGGTTTATTAATTAAGTGTGTTGAAACCCAGAGTCCAGCTGTTGGTGACTGTCGAAAGTACAGACATAAATAACAGTTTATAGACACGACTTATAGACGACAGAGTATAAACAATAATACAATTATTACAAGAAAAATTTTTTGTATAACGTTTAAGGGCCGTGCTCAGGGGCCCGACATTGTCAGGTAGGTTTCGGGATTTGAACTCATGACCTTCTGATTAGATATCAACACCTTAACGGCTGAGCTTCAACCTCGACGTGTAATGAAGCTGAAGAAGTGATTCACGTTATGAGGACAAACTGACCACCGTAACGATTTTTTTTTTGAGGTACATCCATTATTCCTGCAAAAGTATTAGGACACCTTTTTGATGTATATGAAGCATATGATGCTTTTGAATGCAGGAGCATGAAGATGTGCTCTTTATTTGAACGAGGAGACACAAACGTGTTCCAGCAGGATGAAGCCCAAAGCCAGCTTCATGAAGATTATGCTTCACATGGATTAAAGTGGAAGATCTCCCACTATAGAGCTCAGACTGCACCCGGGGTCTCCTCATCTCACCTCCATCAGAACACCTTTGTAGCTGAATGGATCCCACATTTCCTTTTCCATTTAGCTGCATTGCTTCACACTCGTATTTATTGTAAACGTGTTTTCCCTCTATGAACGCATGCTTTCTATCAATACACTGCTTATAATGTCTTTATAATATCATTTCTTTTCCATGAGCTTTGAACTAATATCATTCCCTTAAACACTGTAATGTCATGGATTTTTGAACATCACAGATGCTGCACTTTTCAGGAAATTGTGTTGAAGCAGCACCAGCTCTCTCTCTCTCTCTCTCTCTCTCTCTCTCTCTCTCTCTCTCTCTCTCTCTCTCTCTCTCTCTCTCTCTCTCTCTCTCTCTCTCTCTCTCTCTCTCTCTCTCTCTCTCTGTCTCTCTCTCTCTCTCTCTCTCTCTCTCTCTCTCTCTCTCTCTCTCTCTCTCTCCTCTCTCTCTCTCTCTCTCTCTCTCGCTTTCTCTCTCTCTCCCTCTCTTTCTCTCTCTCTCTCTCTCCCTCCCTCTCTCTCTCTCCCTCTCTTTCTCTCTCTCTCTCTCTCTCTCCTCTCTCTCTCTTCTCTCTCTCTCTCTCTCTCTCTCTCTCTCTCTCTCTCTATTTCTCTGTCTGTCTGTCTGTCTCTCTCTCTCTCTCTCTCTCTCTCTCTCTCTGTGAAGTCAATCCAAGGTGAACCAGTCAACATGGAATATTCCAGGAAAGGTTGGAAGCTCTGGGTTTCTCATTAAGAACTGCCCTTGATTAAAACAAAAGCAATTAATCCCCTGGTCAGGTTTAAAATAAGTCTGTCCTCCTTCAAGCGCAGCCCCGATTCTGACGGATGAGTGCGACATGTCCCACATCGGGAGTTCATTTAGACATTGATATTACTGAGAAGAGGAGCGCTTACAGCGGCTTTTTGCTCTGGAAGGAAGATGGGGGTGCGGTGTGGTGTTGGTGTGTGTGTGTGGGGGATAATTACTTTTTTTCCTTTTAGACCTCATGACTGAAAATTACAGTTTATGCCAAGCTCAGAGTGCAGCCACAGATCAATACTGCAGAAAGAAGTTCTATCAAGTGACCTGCACCATTAACCTGCACACAGTTTTTGAACGTCCTGTTCCACACTGTCTCCATTCGCTCTTAGAGAGTGGAGATTTGTGTGAGCTTTATTTAGCCACAATGGTGTCAGGATCCCGTCAGCATTTCAGTTCATGATGTTCAGTAGAGTGGAGATCAGAGCTCTGTAGCAGGAGATCTTCCACTCCATCCCATGGAAACCATCTTTTACAAAGCTGGCTTTGTGCACAGGGGCATCGTCATGCTGGAACAGGTCTCCTTCGCTCGCCTAGTTCAAGTAAATAGAACATTACATGCTACAACATCCAAAGATGTGCCATAAAACGCAGATTGGAGAAGAAGCACATGGAGAAGTTGGGTGTCCGAATACTTTTGCCCGTAGGAAAAAGAATTACGGTGCAATCATGTATTCATCCACCTTCACCTTCAAATGTGGAGGACACAAGATCTTTAGGGGTTCCGTAGAAGCGATCGATATCTTGGTCCTCATCAAGACACTTTTTTGTGTCTCCTAGTTCAAGTGAAGTTTCATCCACAAGTCAGGTGTCCCAATACTTCCATCCATTTAGTGTATTTGACATCGATACCACAGACGCCAGTTATTCGTCTAAACGTCTGTTTTTTTTCTTAATATCCAGAAGATGAGGACTGGAGACTAAATGTGGAATCGGATGCACAGAAACATCTGATGGCCCCAAACTATTGCCTTCTAGTGCAAGTCTGACTGTGTGAAGGTTTTTGTGCTTTTTCGAACTAAACACTCGACGTGTAGGTTAAACTCGGAGATTATAAAAATGTAGAAGCGCCGCTGTGCGCTTTTCTTAAAATAACCCGTTACAAAAATAACTTTCCTTCGCCGTAATAAGGAGCACGCGGAGATCCAGCTGTGCGGTGCAGCTGCAGCGTTTCTAATGCATAACTGAAGCAAACGCTTTTATTGGACAGAGAAACAAAATGGATATTTTTTTTTTTCTTCACTTTTTGCACTAGTCCACATTTGGTCCTATAATAAGTTCCACTCTTCTGGGAAGATGTTCCACCAGATTTAATGGAGATTTGTGTGAAGATTCATTCAGCCTCAGGGTGTTAGTGGACTGATGTAGATGAGGTGAGGAGGCCTGGAATGGGGCGAAGTCCACAGGAGCCAAATCCGGCGAGTAGGGTGGGTACAGAAGTGAGATCATGTGGATCGTTCTCTGATGATCATCAAGCACGAGTTTGAGCTCGTCGAAGGTCTTCCTGAACTCTCGACGTTTTCCAGCGACGTTCTTACCTTCAAATTTCGTGTAACTCCTCAACAGACTTGGCTTCATCGTCAGCATCACCAATGTCATGGCCACAACACTGTTATTAGTGAAACTACAAAAGTCAACCTTCAATCCATTAAATATCTTGTGACACAAACAACCTTTTAACCAGAAACGTTGCGTTACTGAAAAAACGATCGAGGTTCTGCAATATCACACTGCTCTATGAAATATTTACTCCAAACCTCCTCGACTTTCAGCTGTATACTATTAAACCTTGGAAAAAGAAGAACAGACATCCCTTTTTTCAGGTCTTGTTATGAGATAAAATTATCAGAATTTTCTCTATCACCAATATACTGTATAATGGACAACAGCGACATCTAGTGGTAACAAACTGCATGGCTGAATATGGTGGTTTCCAATCTGCTCTGAACTATTTGAGGCTGCTGTTTTAGCAGCAGATCCTTTAGGGCATGTAAGATGTGAGATGAAGCCTCCATGGTTTTGACTTGTTTGTCGAGGAAGTCCTACCTAGTCCTGCAGCTTGTGTGTTCTCCATCTGCAGGGAATCTGTTGGCGTTTTACAAAAACAGTCTTAAACCTTTTTTGATACCACCTTGTACGTGGTTCTTCACTAAGTTTGAGACGCACAACTGGACAGGAGGTCTTCAGCTGCATGAAATTCTAGGAGATCCAAACCTGTTCCAGCATGAAAACACAAGCCATGTGCACAAACCCCGCCAAGATCAGTGTCCCATGTGTGGCAATTGTGTGGAAGATCTCCTGCTGTACACCTCTGAAGCTCTAGTGGAACAGCTTTCTAGAAGACTAGAGGATATCATAACAGAAAATGTGAATTGGACTGTTCGAACACACGCAAGTCTGAGTCAGGTGTCCACAGGTGTCCCTTTAGTGTATGAATCAGGTGTGTGTGTGTGTGTGTGTGTCCTACAAGCGTAACATGAACACGTTTGGGGGCAGGGGGACGACAAAACAAACAAAACATCAGACTCAGCATTTTTTTTTTTTATTTTCATCGTTTATTAGCAGTGACGTAGATCGTTGAAACGGAACGCTGCCCTCCTCTTCATTACCGCAGGAGGGAATGCAGACGGAGCAACACGCAAAAAAAAAAAAGAAAAAAGAAACATTAATTCGACTTTTTCTTTTTTTTTTTTTAACAGTCAAAACATGGCACAACTCAAACGGTGTTGCAGAGAAAGGAGCCGTGTGGAAGAGAAGGAGAGAGAAAAGGAGAGAGAGAGAGAAAAGGAGAGAGCGAGAGAAGCACAGGGTTTGTTTGTCATTTATGTACGGCGCAGGCGGCGAGGCCTGGACTTAGGAGTAAGAACGTTCTCGACACGGTGCAGGGTTGAGCGGTTTCGATGAAGACGAATACACATGCTCAGATGTACAGGCACATGGACCGACGGATGCGAACGAACGTGACGATCGTCATAGAAAAAAAACGTATACGCCGACGTAGAAACGGGTTCCGACGTACAGAAGAAACAGTCGTAGTTTCAGATGATCTCTCCCTCGCTCTAACACTTTCTT